>NW_009711941.1:47475-82646 GCF_000703405.1 Apaloderma vittatum
TTCCTCTGGCCCCACTTGACTTGGTCCATGTTTTCCCTCTACTGAGGACTCCAGAGATTGATCTAGTACTGAAGATGGGGTCTCACCAAATCAAAGTAAAGGGGTAGAATCACCTCTCTTGACCTGCTGGCCATGCTTCTCTTGATGCTGGCCAGGATGTGGTTGCCTTTCTTGGCTGTGAGTGCACATTGCCCGCTTTTAATTCACCGATACTCTTAGGTCCTTCTCTGCAGGACTACTCTTGATTCCTTGAATTGATTTTACCTGGTCAGATTTCAGTTGCAGGGGGGGCTTGTAAGGGCGGCTTCTGCAAGAAGCTGCTAGAATCTTCCCCAGGTCTGAGATAGCCAGTGCCAGCCGGCTTCAAAGACAGGTCCGCCATTGGCAAAGGCTGGGCCTGTCTGTGATGATAAGATAGGAACAACTCTGTGAAAACATATTTAAGAAGCGAGGGAAAGAACTGGACAAGAACAACTGACAGAGAGAGAAAGAGGAGTGAGAATATGTGAAGACACCAAGGTCAGTGAAGAAGAAGGGGGAGGATGTGCTCCAGATACCGAAGCAGAAATTCCACTGAGCCATGGTAAAGACCATGGTGAGGAAGGCTGTCCTCCTGCAGCCCGTGCTGATGACGGAGTGCAGATGTCCTCCCAGTCACTAGATGACCCCACAGTGGAGCGGTTGGATGTCTGAAGGGGTCTATGATCCCATGGGAAGCCTGCGCTGGAGCAGGCTCCTCTAGCCTGTGGCCAGAGAGGAGTCCACAGTGGAGCAAGTTTGCTGACAGGACTTCTGTGATGCCGCAGGGGGACTCACGATGGAGCAGTTTCCCTCTGAAGGACCGTGCCCCATAGAGAGGATTCACATTGGGGCAGTTTTTCAAGAACTGGGTCTTGTGAGACAACTCCTGTCACAGAAAGTGTGTGGAGAACATCTGCCCTGAGAGGACTCTACAATGGCCCTGGGCAAGAGTGAGGAATTCCTCCCCCAGAGGAACAACATCATTAGATGAACTTACCACAACCCTCCTTCCCTGTCTCCCTGCACTGAGGGGAAGAGGTGGATAAATTGGGATTTACGTTAAGCCTGGGAAGAAGGGAGGGGTGGGGGCGAAGGTATTATCTTAAGATCTGCTTTTATTTCTCATTACTCTTCTCTGATTTGATCATTAATAAATTTAATTAATTTCCCCAAACGGAGTCTGTTTTACCCAGAACGGTAACTGCTAGTGATGTCCCTGTCTTCCTTTCAAACCATGGGCCCTTGTTTATGCTTTCTCCCCCATCTAGCTGAGAAGGGGGAGTGAGCTGGAACGGGCATGTGGCCACCAGCCAGGGTCAAACCACTACATTCCTTCACGCCTCCAAGCTTGTATCGATACCTTGCTCTTGTCCTCATGAGATTCACATGGTCCCACTTCTGAAGATTGTTCAGGTCCCTCTGGATGCTATTTCATCCCTTAGGTGCGCCAAAAAAAGAAAGTAAAAATCTCTAGCTCTGTTAAGATTTCTTCTGAGGAGATTGCAGCTGTTATTTCTCTTAACTACCTGTTAAGACCAGCCAGTGGTTCTCTGCATATGTGAAGATTGAGTGTGGAGACAGTAAGCATGAAGGTAAAGTAGTTCTGAGCATAATATGGGCATGAAGAAGATATGATTGATCATAATGGCAAACTGTTAGGCGCTCCCTGTGAAGAGTATTTGTCTCTACACAGGGAAGACCACATTAACTGTAGGACTCTGTGACAGAACAAAGGTCAGACTTGATTCATTCTCTCTGACCTGAAATCAATGAATCTAGGAAAAGGAGTTTGTCAGTGTTTGTCTATGGTATGTGGTTTGGAGCATCAAATGTGCCATCTGACATTTGCTTGCTGGTGGGCCTAGCTTTCTTTAACATTTACTTAATATCCACTAAATTGACACAGTCAAAAGCTTAAGCTTAACTTTAGTGACGAGTGTTCAGTCATGTAACACAGCTGTGGCTTCCCTTCACAGTCAACACAAGTACCTTTTATGCCTGCACAAATTACTCAATAGAGAGACTAAACAAGATGTTGCGGTCACTTACTGTTGTTCTCATAGGGGACTCCAACTTCCCAGGTATCTGCTGGAAATACAACACAGCAGAGAGGAAACAATCTGGGAGTTTCCTGGAATGCATGGGAGGATAACTTCCTCACACAGTTGGTAAGTGAACCCATTGGGGAAGGTGCCCAGCTGGACCTCCTGTTCGTGAACAGAGAAGGTCTTGTGGAGGATGTGGCATCTGCAGGGTGTTTAGGGAACAGTGACCATGAAATTATTTAATTCTCTATTCTTAGAGATGTTAAGAGGGCAGAGAGCAAAACTGCCACTTTTCACTTCCAAAGGGTAGACTTTGACTTGTTTAGGAGGTTACTTGATAGAATACCTTGGGAGTCAGTTTTGAAGGGTATAGGAGTCCAGGAAGACTGAACACTTTTTGAGTAGGAAGTCTTAAAATCACAGGAACAGGCCATCTCCATGTGCCATAAGATGAGCCAGTGACAAAGAAGACCAGCCTGGCTGAACAGGAGATTTGGCTGAAAATCAGGGAAAAAAGGAGAGTTTATGGCCTCTACAAGAGGGAGTAGGCCACTCATAGTGAGTACAAGAATATTGTCAGGTTATGCAGGAAGATAATCAGGAGGGCCAAAGCTCATCTAGAAATTAATCTGGCTTTGAAGGTAAAGGACAGCAAGAAAAGTTTCTATAAACAGATTAACAACAAGAGAAAGACCAGGGAAAGCTTCCACCCCCTACTAGACTCAGGAGGAAATATGGTAACTAAAGATGAGGATAAGGCTGAAATTCTTAATGCCTTCTTTGCCTTGGTCTTTATCAACAGAAACGCTTTTATTGAGGAAAGCCAGTCCCGCAAGCCAAGAGACAGAGCCCAGGGGCAAAATGTCAACCCCATAATCCAGGAGATGATTAGTAACCTGCTGCTCCACATTGATTTGCATAAAGCTATGGGGCTGGATGGGATTCATCCTGGAGTGCTGAGAGAACTGGCAGGGGTAATCACCAAGACACTGTCCATCATTTGTCAGCAGTCCTGGCTGACTGGGGATGTGCCAGCTGATTGGAAGTCTGCGAGTATAACAGCCATCTATAAGGAGGGCTGGAAGGATGATCCAGGAAATTCCAGACCTGTCAGTTTGACTTCAATGCCCAGGACACTGTTGGAGTAGATCATCGTGAGTTCCATTATGCAGCACATGCAGATCACCCAGGTGATCAGACCCAGTCAGCATGGGTTTATGAAGCGTAGGTCTTGTTTAACAAACTTGATCTCCTTCTATGACTCAGTGACCCACTTGTTGGATGAAGGAAAGGCTGTGAATGTTGTTTACCTTGGCTTTAGTATGGGATTTGACACTGTTGCCCACAACTTGTCCTAGAGAGATTGACTGCTCTTGGCTTGGATGGGCATACACTTTGCTGGGTAGAAAACAGGTTAGATGGTCAAGTCCAAAGAATCGTGGTCAACAAAGTCAAATTCAGTTGGCAGCTGGACATGAGTGGTGCCCCCCAGGGCTCAGTACTTGTCCCAGTCCCATTTTCATCAATGATTTAGATGAGGGGATAGAGTACGCCCTTAGTAAGTCTGCAGATGACACCAAGCTGGGTGAAAGCGTTGGTCTGCTTGAGGGTAGGGAAGCTCTACAGAGGGATCTAAACAGGCTAGATCGCTGGACCAAGGCCAATTACATGAGTTTCAATAAGGCCAAAACAACCCCCAGCATCACTACAGGCTTGGGGAGAAGTGGCTGGAATTCTGCCAGGCAGAGAGGGACAACGAGAGGGAACATGAGCCAGCAGTGTGCCCAGGTGGCCAACAGCATCCTGGCCTGGATCAGGAATAATGTTGTCAGCAGGAGCAGGGAGGTGACCACACTCCTGTACTTGGCTTTGGTAAGACCCCACCTTGAGTACTGTGTCCAGTTTTGGGCCCTTCACTGCAAGAGGGGCACTGAGGTGCTGGAGAGGGTACAGAGGCAGGCTGTCCGGCTGGTAAAGGATTTGGAGCATGTGTCGTATGAGGAACAGCTGAGGGATCTGAGGCTGTTTAGCTTGGAGAAGACTGAGTGGAGACCTTATGTTCTCTACAACTAGCTGAAAGAAAGTTATAGCTAAGCGAGGTTGGTCTGTTGTCCCTAGTGGTGAGTGACAGGACAAGGGGAAATGGCCTGAAGTTGCACCAGGGGAGGTTCAGGCTGGGTACTAAGTAGAATTTTGTTACTGAGAGAGTTGTCAGGCACTGGAACAGCCTGCCTGGGGAGGTGGTTGAGTCACCATCCCTGGAGGTGTTTAAGAGACAGGTAGATGTTGTACTGAGGGACATGGTTTAGTGGTGTTGATAGTGCTAGGAAAAGGTTGGGCTTAGTGATCTTGAAGCTCTCTTCCAGCTACAAGTGTTTTACTGTTCTATGATTCTATGTAAATTTAAAACTACAGTATAATTGTGAAAGACAAAAATGACAGATATAGGGAGCAATGGATTCACAGTTTAGGGAACTTAATATAGAAATTATATTTCTGTCTCATTTAAATGTCACTTACATTAAGAACTGAATTTTTTCCACCCTTTCTATTTAAGGTAATCTATGGGAGATAGGAAGGGGGAAAAGGAAAGAGCTAGGAAATAAAATTCATAGTGGATAAATAAATGTGTGAGACATCAAAAATGGTCTGTGTATTAGCAAATTAGGTAAAAGATAATTTTACCTTTCATTTAGATGACTTTAAAAAGTAAAATAAAGTTATGACTATTATTTTCAGTGCTTTTTCTTAAGGACAGTTCTGACTTTAAAATTTTCTAATTTTTCCAATAAATGTTGAAGTCTACAAGACTGAACAAACTTGCTTTTAGAAAATGCGACTTTATTTTTTTTTAAATAATCGCACAATTAAATGTACTCACAAGAGGAATCTTGTTGGAAAGTTGTGGAGTCTGGACAATTTTTGTAACAATGTATACACCTAAATGATAAGTACTTTTCTTTCTCTCATCATCTTTCTTTTTTCTCCAGTCTGCCATACTCTGAAAGAAATTTATTTTGCATTCTTTTATTTGCCCATGAGTTTCTGTGTCTTTCATGCATACTGAAATAAAATTTGAAGTAGTTTGTAAAAATTAATTTACTTGTTTTAGACAAGTAAATTTTCTCTACAACAGATTTCATTAGTATCCATGACTCCAGATTTTATTAATTCAAGTGTGAATTTTGCTTTGGGCTCTGAAGTGGAAAGAAGAGGAAGTAGGATTGCAGAGAGGTATGTAACATATATCAGGATATATATCTGATATTTTTGTGAGCTTTTTCTTTATTTTTTTACAAAGCCTTGCACATAGAGATAACATTTCTTTGCAGCTGGTAGCAGTCTTTACCTTCCTATAGGCATGGAAAATCTTTCATAATATTCCCAAAGGGTAGTTAGTGACATTCTGATTTCATTTTTTTTAACTAGAATGTGAGCTTTAAATAACAGAATCACCTAGTTTGGAAAAGACTTTTAAGATTATTGAGTCCAACCATTACCCTAACACTGACATGTCTTTGACTAAACTGCATCCCTAAGCACTGTGTCTACACGACTCTTAAATACCTCCAGGGATGGAGACTCCATCACTGCCCTGGGCAATTTGTTCCAACTCCTGATAACAAAAACCAAATAATAGAGCATGATGCATCTGCAAAACAGTAATTACTGTAGTCTTGAGAGATAAATAGTGACAGATTTAAATAATCAGGTGTGATTTGATGTCAGTAGAATGGGTCTTGTACTTGTCTATTTTTTTACTACTCTTCAACAAATTTCTGAAGATTTTGATTTTGGACAATTAAGGAAATTCTAATTACTTTGCATGTGTTTCAATTTATCTACTTCATGTTTTTCTTGATTACATGAAGTTAGCTAAGAAAATGTTGACAAGTAAACAATTACGAAAAGGCAAGTAAACCAAAAGTGCACAATCGTTTTCAGTGTTGTAAAACGCTGAGTGAGCAAACTATATCATGAGGAAGTAACTACTTGCCTTTCGCCACCCAGGTGAACAGGGTTATATTTTGGTTTTGAACCTTAGAGCAAAAGACAGTAAAGCATGAAAATACCAATTCTAATTAGAGGGTCTACGTCAGCGATAATTACAGGAGAAGGAAGAAACTGTAGGTGAAGAACATCTCTCCTTCCCCTACAGAAAAAAAACCAGGAGACTTTGAAGTTGTCTGAGACAACAAACATTTCTGAATAATTTCTGCGACAGAAATTATGAAACCTAGAACTCAAGTGTTTCTAATGCTGTATGCATTAGGCAAAGCAAAAAACCTTTGGGTGTATGTCCAAGACATTTGTTTGGAAGAATTGTTCCGTTTATGACAACCACTGAGTTTTGTCATCTGCAAAGATACCACTTTTGCCAGCGCTAGCTGAATTTGGGCTGTTAGAGTGGTATCATTGGTAACAGAAATGCTGTCAGGAGCGGTACTGCACAGCAGGAAAGGGCTGCTGTGGAAAGGCTGGGGAGCCAAGCGCTGAGGGTGGCAACGAAGCAGACAGGAGAACAGGGCACACACCAACATTGGCTGAGGGAGAGCACAGAGAGCAGGGAACAACGCAATAGGTGGGGACAGGAAGTAGGAACAACATTGCCAGTTAATCACATGGGTTTTCACTCAGCTAACAGTACAAAAAAAATAGGAGAGGAAAAAAGCATAGATTATCATAAATTGGCTTTCGGGTCTTTGGTCTCATAAAGGCAGAAGTCTCACAGACATGTTGTCTGGACGTGCAGGAATCGCGTTAGCAAAGCTAAAGTTCAGCTGAAACTGACACCTGCAAGGGCAGAGATGAGTTTTTCTGATACATTTCTAGCAAGGCTGAATAAAGAGAATCCAGGCCGGTTGCTGAATAGAATTACAAAATCGTGAGTAATTTAGGCTGGAAATAACCTTAAAGTCTAACCATTAACTTAGCACTGCCAAGTCCAATGAACATAGTCACAAGTAAGTGTGAGGTACCATATACAGTTCTTGCCTTGATCTTCACCAGCTACATCGAGACATTTGTTTTAGAGGCAGAACAATTATGAGCATATGAAGCATATCTCGTTAGTGATTACTTGTGAGAACTTGTCACATACAAGTCCTTGGGACTTGCTTGATAAAATGCATCTGAGGGTGTCTCAGAGACACATACTCTGATCAAGTTCTTTTGGATATTTCATGCATTGAGGTTGTATGTTTAAAATAAAATTTACTTATTTGAAGATGGTTGATCATCTGATTTAGTGAAAGGATACAAAATACGCTGAAAACACAAGACAAATGTAAGATGCATTTAGCAAAAGTATAGTGATCGCAATAAACAGTTCAACCACAAAACGTGATTCCCATTACCAGTCTCTGTAACACGCTCACCATCATGACACTAGGCCTCCCCAGTCACTGGGAAGGCATACATAGGTTGAAGCCAGCTTGAGCTTCTTGCTTTCTTCAAACTTCTTTGGCTAGTTTTCTGGCTTTCATACTCTATGTTGGACTAAGCCACGTATTCACTCACCCCATGCTAGTCTGGCTAACTCAGGGAGATGTTCAGTCTCTTAATGAACTCAGGGAGAAAAATTTACACTGCCATTTGATCCACTCAGCTCTTGACAGTGTTTTCTGGAAACAAAGGTCACCTTCTGGTCCCTTCTGTGTTGAGATCAAGTCAGCTTCCTTGGAACAGCTGTGGTCAATCATATCCTGCATTATCATGTTTCGCAGGCACATCAACACCTATCCACCTCCTGTGAGCCTTCTTCCATTGTTAGGAGTTTATTGGTCAGTCACAGAGTGCTGAGAATACATTGGCTGATATTACAGAATGGCCATTTCCTATAATTTTTGAAAGATTCTGGAGATCAGATGTCCTTAGCATCCTGAGAAAGGCAATTTTTCACCAACCTTCAGAAAGAACAAGAAAGGCAATCAGGAAAAACACAGGCCAGTCTGCCTGTTCTCAGTCCCTGGGAAAATTATAGAGTATCTTCTTGGAGCACATTTCTGAGCACTTGAAAGAAAATGTGGCTCGTAAGAGCCAGCATGGATTCACCAAGAGTTAAGTCATGTTAGACCAACATGATTGCTAACTAGGCTGGATTTGTAGAAAGTGAGAAAGCTGTGAATGCCACTTACCCCAACTTTTGCAAGGCTTTTGACACTCTTCCACAATATCAGTGTGGCATATTTTGGTCTAGATAGATGGATAAGTAAAAAATGAACTATATGATTGTGAACAAGAGCTACTAGAACACCCTTCCAGGCTGAGCTAAGCTGAAGCTAAGGATGGATATGTGTGCGCTCTGAAATACTAGTTAGGAATGGGTTTTAGACAGGCATGGGAAGACCTGAAAAAATGGAAGTAAGGATGACCTAGATTAGATAAACCTTTTCCAATCTGTCAGTGTATGCAATAACTTCTTTCCTGATGTGATAGGAAAAGAATCAAGTAAGGCCTTGCCTTTCAGGCTACTTTTCCACACTAGCCCAATTAACATCTTTCTCTGGAATGATGCTACTGAGCATTTGACATCGCAAATGCTTTATTCTGGTGCTATCAACCTCAAACTCCCACTGTGCACTTTGATGACTGTGTTTTATGTCTGTGTAGAAGTTTTTATAGCCAAATGCCCCACATAAATGAATTTGCCTTGGTAACACTTCTCAGTAAAAACAATGGGGTGATTTTTGAAGTGCAGAAATGCTGACTGAAGGAAAATACTGTAAAGAAAACAAGCTTCTTCCCATACTCTTAGTTTGGACAGGGATAAGTTAAAAGTCCCAAGCATGACATGCTACTTCAAAACATTACAGAAATTAATAGATTGTTGTGCACAGAATTAGTGATATTCTCTAGCTATACCCTGCCCAGCCTTGGGCCAACCCACGGTACATCCTGGCCCATCTCCAGGGAGATTCCCAATTTCTGGGGCTGGGGCTGCCTCTAGTACCTTTTGGCTGCCCTGTTCTCCAAATCCAAAGATGTCTATGTGTACTAAGTTTCATTTTCTAGATAGTAGACCATCAGCTCTCCACCATCACTTTGGAATATCTTCAAAAAGTGTTGTTGGGAAGTATACTGAGTAGTTTTCAACAGTGATAGTTTACAGAAATTTGATTTCTCAATCTCTGATGTACCATCTGTCACAAGCATCTGTGCATTGCACTTAACTGGCTTTTCAATTAAATGTATAACCAACACAAGGTGGGGTGGAGTGGGGAGATGGGGCAGCTCCCATGCAAGAGAAGTTACAAACAAAAAATACAGAATGCGCTAGTATGGGAGGAAAAAATCTAATGATGAATTTAAATGAATAGGAGGATTAAAACTAGGGCTCTTCCTTTTATTCTTCTTCATTATGATTATGAGAACGTTTACCTAATGTTGAATTTTTCAATAAATCTGTAAAAATGACCCATTTTCACATGGAAGGTTTAATTGCACATAAAAAGCAGATAGTTTAATGTGTAATTACCTGTTTTATATATGTAAATGTACCACTGAGTCCAACTGAAATTTTACTCTATTGATGAATCTGAATAAACAGCTGAATTTCTATTAATCATGGCCTTTAAAAGATGTCTACAGTTGAATGAGATGGCTTTTATATAGCTGCCTTAAAATATAGACTACCTATCTCTATTATATTCCCTCAATCCCCTAAGACTACATTACAAAAGGTAATGGTTTCTCTGCTCCACTGAACTGCATGTTCAGCTGTTTTGTAGAACTGCAGAGGAAAGGATAAATTTTAATTATTAATTGATATGTCTCTTCCAAGTGCCTTTTTCTCATGCTATTTTTGTGGTGCAACTGATGGTGATAAAGGGCTGTTCTGAATGCTTTTTCTTAACAAACAAAGTGTATTATAGTGTATTTTCTTTTTTTCTTTTTCTTTTTTTTTTTGTGTGTATGTGTACCTACACAGCATTAACCTTAAAAGCACTCTTAGCTCTTTGAGTATGTTCCCATAATTAATCAAGACAATACACAGTTTTTCATTGTGCCAGGGAGTGCATCAGATGATAGTAAAGTTATTGGAAACTAAATAAAATATATTTTCCTACTGATGATCTGCTTGTGTGAGGAGACTGAGAATTCTTTGTTCCGCTACTTTCTTAGCCATTTCATTCCCTGTGCCTTTGACTTCACCTCTGGGAATCACAGAACAACTCAGACACCTGCTGTAGATACAGGAGTAGTGAAATGAAACAAATGAAAATTCTCAATTTTATACCTGCTATATAGACAGACTAGAAGAAAGGTAAAATAAGTAGATTATTGTTGCGTATTAAAGATGTAACTTCTGAGAAGAATCAGTAATATAAATACGAATTATTCTATGCCTTGGAAGCAGGGACTTCATCTAATTAGCTGCAAATGCACCATCTTTTTAACCTATCTTTAGAAAGTCACTTTTTGAATTTATGCCATCTATAATAGCTGTACTGACTCTGTGGTGACATAAAACCTGTTAAACCTGGCACAAATGTGCCATTAGTATGTTGTTCTGATTGCTAGGATGATTCTGTTAACTTTTTCATGATTATTTTTGTCCCTACCAGGGAATATAGATGTCTTCATCTACTCATAAGGCTAGCAAACAGCAAGTACACCAAATGCAATTATTATCTTTGGTGCACTCTCTGGCATCTTGCTCCAGCTTCAGTGAATCAGTACAGCCTTCCTAGAAAGTAACCTATCTTTCCATTTTAAAAACTATTACCAATGACCTATACTCAAACATGACCTCTGCTGCTGCTGCTTTTTTGTACAGAGGCTCATCCATCTTCTTATGTCTCCAAATCCATTCTATTTGTTCATTTTTGGCCCAGGCCTTTTTATCCCCAATAAAGGAATGCCAAAGCCAGAGACTTCTTCTTTATGTGATACAGAAATCTCTTGTGAAATGTCCTTGCCTATCTGATGCTGAGACATAATTTTTTTCCTTTAGATTTGACATGCTGTTCATTCATGCTTAGTGCATTTAGTAAGTAAACTAGCAAATGTGCCAAACAATGTGTAATACCATAGTGAATTCTTTATTTTTAACCTACTCATTGCAGGATGGATCTGCATTAAAAATCATTCTATGTGGTCCATGAGAACAGCTTCCGAGAAGGGAATATTTAGAAACTAGATTTGTGAACTCCAAGTTTGGCATGGAAGGACAGGACTTTACTGTGGAGAAATATGACTGTTCTAGTAAATGCTGATGCATTTTAACACGCGTACTGCATTTTCTTTAGTCATTTTGTTTGGAATCTGTGATGTGTGTGTATATGTTTGCAGGCTGAGAAAGGGTGCAACGATGCTCCATGGCATACCCCAGATGGCATACCTCCATGGCATACCGCAGGAATGGATAGCGAGTGTTTCTTTCAGAAGGAAAATCAATCTTTACTGCTATCATGATCAGAAGAGTTGCAATAAGGTGGGATGAATTTCAGTCAGCACAGCTAGGTGAAAAAACAGTATGTTGTATTCAGTTGACACTTTTCTGTGCACAACATTGCTACATGGCAAAAATTTTAAAGCAAAGCAATCTCTCAGTTTTCCCCACAGTCTGACTGCATTTCAGGAACTTGGCAGCTTTCCCGTCACTGTTGAAAGCAAAACACAAAAAGCGCAGGATCAGTCTTAACAATCTTAAATATCCTAAAATATTTAGAGAGTTTCCCTGTTAAGTTCCCTTGCCTCTTCATGCTCGTGTGAACATAAAAGCAGAGTTACACAACTTTAGCTGACAGTTATGTTTTATTACTTCAGGATTTTCACTCAGAACTTGATCAATAGTTAGCTATTTGATAATATTATTGTAGGTGTGAAAAGAAAATCAGTTTACTTATTTGCTTGTAATGGTGTAATGGGCATGACTAAGCTAATGAAGACAAACGGTATGCTTCCATGGTGTTACATGGTTCAAAATAACTGAATATAATGAGCTTCATTATTTTCACTTCATCTTTGGAGTTGCCTAGGAACTTATATTTTCAAGAAAACTGAATAATAACATATTGTTTGTGCTCCTTCTATGAAATGGTCATATTTTAAATTGTTCTTTTATGACTAAACTGCATTTCAATTATTTACAATATTCTTTTAGTTTAGTTTTGTCTTTCTAAATTGTTTTCCTCTCTCCAGCCCTAGAGATTTAATTGACTCATAAATATTTTTAATTGTATTACCTTATCTTGGTCTCAGGTTTTAAGTACGTTTTCTAACTTCTGTTTTCATCAATGGGGATAAATAAATGAGACGTTGAGAGAAAGAAACAAAGAAACCAGAAGATACTACTCTAAGTTCCCCCAAAAAAGTGAGTTACTTGCATGAAATAAATAAAATTAAATATAAAACAAACAGAGAAAATAGTTAAAATACAATTGTAACTCACTGAAAGACATGTCTCCTGGCTAGTGAATAGTTTCCTCTTTCATATTTGAATTAGTAACAAACCCGTGGCTGACAACACAGCATTTAGGATTCTTCATTTTGTTGGTGATGCTGCATAAACAAAAAAACTTCACGTAACAAATATGTTTTAGAGATTTTTCATCTTCTGCTGGGATTCTGAAATTCTCACTGAAATTCAGAGCAAATGTCAAAAGAACGGGATGACTTTTTCTGTGGGTCTGCACTGCTTTTCAGTGCAAATTGAGAGAAGGTCCAAAGTCCTGATGTGCAAAACTGTTGTAATGTAGAAAGGGAAGAGTTCTGGATGCATTTTTTAAAAATGAAAAATGAAAAATTCTTTGATAGCTAAAACATTGTATGTAAATACAATGTAACTCAGACTAAGCAAAATTATATTGTTGTTGGTGTTACTCACCTTGCATCTGAAACAACTCCTGTTGTTTTTTCAGTAATGGTTAAAATAAGGGTGGTCTTCAGCTTCAAACACTAAGAATTAAAGAAATAAAATTACACTGCCATTATGCTCTTAACCAAATTCTATACAATGAGTGGTAGAGTTTAAACTATAAACAAATTATTTGGAAGAGATGATTCTGTCCTCCTTATTCATCTTATGCATACATACATTTTAATTATTTTCTTCCTGATGTGAGAAGAACAGCCTGTCTCTGGCAACAGAAAAAAGTAGTAAAACCTCAGTTTTCCCAAGCATCAGTAAGGTATGAATGTATGATATTTTTATGGCTTTGCTGTAGGATCCATAATTATGATATTCAATTGTGATTTAATTGGGGCCTGAGATAAATGCGGATGTAGGACTTTCTTCTGTAAGAAATCATGCAATTCGTTTCTGTGGGTGTAACTCCAAGCTTAGATTGAGTAACCTCTATGCATATGCTGTAAGGCAGTAAAAATGTATTGCTTCACATGGCAAACCAGCTTTGGGCTGCATAGATAAGTAACCACCCTGTGACAGGTGAAGATTATCAGAGAGTGCATTTTGTTTTAGTCAGTTCATGCTCTTCTACAACACTAATAACTGTGAGCATCTTCCCAGATAATAGCATTGCATGTTATTTTCAGAAAGGATGTGAAGAGTGAGGAAGAAGTGGGGAATTATTATGTTATACATCAGTCAAATGCAGTTTTGCCTAAGCAGTGATCAGAGATTGAAATAAGGGCTTTAAAATGTGTCTTGATAAAGAAAAAATGAATAGAGACAAAGAAGCCGAAATGATGAGAATTTAATCTACTCCAGAGGAGATGGATAAGTTTCATCTTATTTACAAGACCATTTAGAAGGCATGACCTGATAATGTGGAATTTTAGCCAAAATAAGTATTTTGGAAAGGAGTAGGAAAAAAAGGTAACATCCTGGAATATGTTGGGGGCAAACTTGTGTCAGAATGTGAAGGAAGTTCACAGGAGAATGCATTTTACGTAGGCTTTTGGGTGAAATGTCATAGGCATCAGAAGGTGAAGGTACTTCAGACGTATCTTCACAAAATTGTGATTGTGACAGATGCAGAAGTGAGAAAATAAATAAAACTTCCAAATAAAGCATCAGCTGAAGTAAGCACTGAGATGCTGTGAAGAAATCCTACTGGGAAGAGAACTCTGTAGAGATTTTAAAGCCTGTGAGATGCAACCTGCAAAGGTTTGGCGTTCTCATTTGTCAACTCTGATTCTTTTCTGAGGCCTACAAACTACAGATGATAGAAGTGGGACGTGTTTAGGTGTCAGCTTCAACTAGTTTTAATAGTGGTTTGAAATGAGTTGGTAAATGGTGACTGTTGAAGTGCATACCTTTTTGTCTAATCTTCACACAGGTGGCAGGACACTTTAAAGCTGGTAAAATCTTAAGCTTACACTGCTACAACTGCTGCAATGTATCTGTAAGACCTCTATATGAGCAGATGATAAAGGTTCAACAGAAAGTAACCATAATTAGGCCATAAGTCATTAAGTGTGTATAGCAAAAACCTGCTGAATTGTGTAAAAAGATATGAAATTTGGAGAAAAGGAGGAAAACAAATATTCAAGAAATCAGCATTTGTGCCCAGGAAGTAATACCAAATAATAGCACAGCAGAGAGAATCAGAAAAAATGAAAAATGTAACCACTAAAACAACATAGAAAAAGGCAAAATCTTTTAAAAATATTAGAAATAAATACAGGAAAAAAAATGGCTCAAAACTTAACAGAGCTTATAAATAAATGCCAAATAATAAAATAAGAAAGGCGGGAAAAGGAAGTTTCATCTTGACTGGGCTCTTAACATGGTTAGCTTAAATCATGAAGGAATTGAAGGTGTTGGACACAGTAGGTGAACACACTAAGCAAGTTAGCTAAACATGTTACCTTGAATAAAATGAGTGGAAATTAACCTTAAGTACTTAAAGAATTTTACAGAGCTATGAGCTGTAGGTCCTGAGAATTCATGGAGAGTGAGTGATGCCCAGAAGAGAAAGCACAGAGCATACGATTAAAAGGAGGAATAGAGATGTGTGCAGCAATAGAAAAGTGAGCCTAACGTTACTTGCAGAAAGATACAAGCTACTGAACTGTATGTATGTAAATAGGAAGATGATAAATTCATGCTGGTTCTTTTAATATGTAAGTTGAATTCAACTTTGACAGGATGTGGGAACTCATGAACAACAGAGAAGCAATCATAAGCTTCAATAAACTTTATCTGCTCCTCTTATTCTCCCATGAAAGTTAAAAAAACAAATATAGAGATGAAATTAGAGTTGTGTGAGTGCACATCTAGTTCAAAAGCCTTACTCAGCATATTGTCACTGGTGGCTGTCTAGCTGTCTAGCTAGGTGGTCGTGCCTAGTTGGAAGGACGTGTCAAAAGATGTTTCAGGGTGTTGTTCTGTGCTAACATTTTCAGTAATGATTTGAATAACTGAATATGGAATGCACTTGTCATTTCTTGGTGGATAACAGCCACATAATAAAGTTTGCAAGTGATTGAAGTAAGAAGATTAGAACGTGAATTTATTTTAATGCACTGGAGAACTTTTCTGAAATCTGATAAAAAGAATTTAATAATGATGAATAAAAAATTCTTGGCTTTTGAGGAAAAAAGATAAAATTAAATGAGATAAAATATCAGTTTATTTTGTTTAAATCAAAATAGGAGTAAGGGGAAAGATTCTATTTTAACTAGTTTGTCTCCGCTGTATGATTAGCATACGAGTCTTAACATAATAGAGAATTTGAAAAAAAAAAATAATTTTTTGAGTACTGGCTTATCTGAGCTTCTTGTTCCCTAGACTGACATATTCACCACTGAATCATCCAATCTCTGTATGAATTTATTTAACTTTATGTATTTAGCTAGAAAGAAAGACCGTGACAACTGTTTCTGTGGGGTGTTTGGTTTGGTATTTTTCCTCTATTTTTTTTTCTACTTTGGACTAACAACCAGTGATGGGACAGGAAAAGAGGTGTCCTGATTTGAGCTAAACAGAACCAATTCTGTCTGGTGATTTTTACTTTCCAGCTCAGTCTCTTCTGAGAGGCTGCACTTCCTGAAGATAGCAACATTTTTGCAGACAGTGTCTGCAGTCAGAAGTGATAGTACTGATGTTTAGTTACTGCCTGGGATGCAGAAAGGCTCTTGTTTATACTTATTCCTATAGTGTCCAAGGCCACTGCTGGCTCTTGTGTGCCACGCTGGGGGCGTCAGGAAGTAAGAGGAGTCATAAGGAAGTAAAAAGTTGCACCTCTGGTGAGGAACGTCCAGGAGAGGTGACCAACAAAAGTATTCCATTCCACATGCATTATTCAATATAAAGCTGAGGAATCATGGAGGTTAAAGCCTCTTCTTCAATGGTCAGTGCCCAAGGAGGACACTGTCCTTTCTTCTGCCCTTGATGCTGATCCTGAGTTCCTGAATCCAGCTCCTGAATCCAGCTCCCCCCTGCCGCTGAGCCTGGGGCTTCCCTGGTACCACCTGCTCTGCAGCGTCAGTGAAGATTGCTGTCAGGGATGGGAGTCAGGTTCGAGATTGGATTTATATATATTTGTATATAGTTCATTATTATTTCCTTAGTAGTTACTATTATTGTTTTATTAAAGCTACTGTAGTTTTCTTTTCCAGTCCACAAGTATCTCTGTCTTATTCTGCTTCCCTTCCCGTTCTGGGGCGTGAAAAGGGTTAGAGAGCATCTGTCAGCGTTCAGTGGCCAGTCCAGCTCTCAACAAGAGAAAACAGAGTTGGAGGTGAGGAATTTCGGTAAATCATACAGTAATTTATTCCACCTCAAGTCAAGTTCAGCCATATCTGGCATAACTCAAATTCTGCATATTGGTAGAAATATTTTTATTTTTAAAGTTGCTAAGAAACATTCTGAACGCTTACTTGTATCCACAAGAACCTTCCTTTTCTGTTTACCTTTTCAAGAAAGAGACTAAATGAACTGTTTTGACCTTAGATTTCAAAGGAAAACTATAATGAAAAAATCTACAAAATCTACAATAGCAAATGTAATAGAGATCCAGGAGCTATTATTCAGAAGTAATATTTACAATTCTGAAAAAAAATTATTATTTTTACATCTATGGTTGCCACCATCTTTTTGTGGTATTTTTGACCATTTTTTAATGATTTTCAGTGCTGGTTGTTTTTTTGTTATAACACAGAAATATTTTTAAAGTTTTGGAAAAGTGTATGTGTGCACAAAGTTTTGTATTAAAAAAAAAAAAAGCTGAGACAAGTGATCCAGCCAATTTATTTATAGAAAAAGAGTTTTTGAGCGTGAATGCTGGATGAGAAGTGATGTTAACAAGCAGGTATTCAACATGTTCATCTATCTTGTCTGAGAGAATCTGTCAGATGTGATGGATGCAATCTCTCACCTGTCTTTTCTGTTATGATAAAAAAAAAAAAATTTGCTGTCTCTCGATGTCTCTGAAGAACATTCTCACTTTTATAAGAAGGAAAAAAACTTCCCTGGGCCTTTTGTTTCTTCTAATTGTTAGGCACGAGGAAGTTTGACTGCGGCTACATTTGCTTGGGGAAAAAAAATCCCATTATTTATTTTCTTTCTGTCACTCCCACACAAACACAGGCAGGCGCCAGGCAGGCAGCTCTGGCTTGTTTACTGTTTGAGACATCTATCAAGTCCCTCACAGCTTTATATCTTCTTTTTCCTAAAATATCTTTTTATGTAAGTCTAGTCTGCCTGAGTGCAATTGTCAGTGAAGAAGATGATCTTAAATCAGTTCATGCTAATATTATATCCAGTATCTTCGATGCTCTGTCTGCTTCTGCCCATTCATGGACGGACAGGTAAATATTTTAAGTGCTTCACCGATATGCCATGTGTTGCCAGGTCTAGTCGAGAGGTGGCATCCCCGCCCGTGACAGGGAGGTTGGATTAAAAAAACAGGGAGGTTGGACAAGATGATCTCTAAGGTCCCTTTCAGCCTAGGCCATTCTGTGATTCTGTGATTCTGTGCCATCACTCAAGGAAACACTGTGAAGAAAATGTTTTTCTGGTTGGATGTTGATAAGGTGTGTATCTGCTATGTGGCAGAAAACTAACACAGCAGAGTAATTTCACTATAAGAAAAAAAAATATTTACCACACATTGATTTTGCATCACTTTAAGACACCTTCTGTTATTCTTTCTCATGCTTGAAACTATTGATTTCATAACAATAACATAAATCTCTGTGAAATTAAAAGCATAATTCTGATGTATTGATTTGATTAATGCTTACTACAGTTATACAGTGCTTTCAGATATGTAGCAATAGAAGACAAGGAATATGCATGCAGAATGCGCACCTAAAGTTGGAAATAATCTCTAGTATCAAATATATATTGAAGTTATTCAGTCCATTAAATTATCATTTAAAGCTGAAACAGCAATATAAGCATAAGATACACAAGACTGTAATCTGAGAAGCTTAATTATCAGGATGGAATCAGATCATAACCTTTAACAATACATTTGGAACCATAGATTTCCCATTATGTGATTTTTAAGGTGTTTTTACAGAGAAGATATTTTCCATTCAGAAATGACATTTCTGCTCTATGAGGTAAAAAAATAGTAGCTTTAGATTCAAAATGCTATAATTTCTTTAGTACAATATTCAATAGAAAATTCAATTTCTTTAGTACAATATTCAATAGAAAATTCAACTGCTGATCAAGTTGAGCATGGGAAAACAATGTTCAGTACTGCTTTTGCCCAGTGAGTAGGTTCTAATGAATATATTTTCTGCAGGATATTGTGCACACAAAGCCTGATGCCTAGAAAGGGTCCAGAGAAGGGTCACAAGGATGATCAGAGCAGAAGACCTGCCATATGAAGAAAGGCTGAGAGAACTCAGTTTGTTTAGCCTTTAGAAGGGAAGGCTTACAGAAGACCTTATTACCATGTGACATGAAGAGTGGCTACCAAGAATATGGAGACTTCCTTTTTACAAGTGTAAAGAAGGAGGTGAGTAACGCGCCCATATCCAAGAAATAAATTCACGCGTGTAGTTAAATTAAATTTATTTACAGAATATAAGCTCCTCCAAATTTAAACGTTCGATATCGGTTGAGGAAAAGATCAAGCTCAAGCACTAGCCCTTGACAAAAGAATGATAATCCGGATTATAATACACTCACCTCAGTCAAGACGGGGGTTCCCTTTCTCATCTGATTGTCCTTGCCAGGGGTACCTTAACCAGGCGGGAATTCCCATTCTCACCTGGTCGACCTTGCCTAAGGGTCCCTAAGGGGGAGACTTTGCAACCTCATCAGGCCAACCGCCACGAGGTAACTCCAACATGGCCGCTGCAAGAGCCCCGTTTTAAAGACTAGTCAATGATGACTGTGGTCAATCATAGCCGTCCCGGCTTCTCTTTGGCTGCTGGCCAACTTCCTGGGTGTAACCGAGTCCTGACCAGCTCAGGTTCCATAGACAAGTCCGGACTAGCCCAGGTCACAGATTCCCTGAAATCTGCCTAGCAACAGCTCAGCTAGGGGGAGGAAACACCTGCCAGACAAGTCACATGGATAAGACAAGGGGTAATGGTCACAAGCTGCTCCTGGGAAAATTCTGGTTGGACTCCAGAGGAAATTTTTTTCACCATTAGAGCAATCAGACATTGGAATAGTCTTCCAAGAGAAGTGGTGGATTCTCCAACTTTAGATGGTTTTAAGGCTCAGCTTGGCAGGGTGGTAGGCCATCTCATTTAAACTATATTTTTTTTACTTAAAAAGGTTGGGCTAGATGATCCTTAAGGTCCCTTCCAACACGGTAATCTATGATTCTATGAGAGTCATGGAAAGACTCATTTCCTCAGTATTGAGGAGCCTAATTAGCACACATATTAGGAGATGATGCACTGAAGTTGGAAACTTGTGGATATACATAGATGCTCCTGCTTTGTTACAATTACAATACACGTAATCTTGACAAATCTGTTAAAAGGCACTGTATACAAATAAAATTTGCTGCAGCTACATCCGTCCAACCTAGTAATTAAAGAATTGTGCCATGTTAGAGGAGGGAACTGCATTTATGTAGAAGCCTACTGACTTTGTACAAACTCTCCAGAGACATCAGCGGAGTTTTCTATACAATCTGACGAATTCTTGTTTCAGATGAGAAACTTTCTATCTGCGCAGAGTGTAGAAAAAAAACCATAGCACTTTAGAGATCTCTATACCAAGAACAGCTGGCATAATCATTGGAGAACAGGAAATGTAATTAAATAAATGTATCTGATCAAATCATATTTAGATTTCATACTGTTGTTTCTGTATATTCCATCTAAATTAAACAAGTGGCCAAGAAGACTTTGGTGAATTAATCTTGAGCCCAAAAGAACAACTTCCGTCTTTGAAATCATCTACCATTTACAGATGTATATATATTTTGAAAGATTTTGGAAAAAACGAATCCCTATCCCATTTTGTATAAATAATCACAATGACATATGTGACAAAATGTGGCATTTTTTTCTCTACACTTGGACTGAAGGTCATCTTCAAATATTTTCAAGAATTGCAATTTTGCCAAAATAGTTTTTTTCTCATTAAAAAAATAAATCTTTCTCACATGAATCATTCTTAAAAGTGAGAAAATTCAAGGGCCTGCCAGAACTATTCCTGTTAAAGCAGATGAAATTGTTAATTTTTGTGAGAGATTTTCTTTTATTGAAAAAGCAACTGTAGCTCAGTCTGAAACTTGCTTTTGTTTAAAACAATTTTTGAAACAGCAGTTAGAGATTTGTGGTACAAACGTTAGCTACACTAACTGGATAGTTAACTATATTATCCGTGTGCTGTGTAAATGACATTAAGAGAAAAAAATGGATGTGAACAGTGCAGCATCTTGTCCATCTAGTAGGTTGGCCACCCAGTGAAGTGTTGTACAGTGAGTCAGATATCCTGCAAGCTATGCTGCTTAGGAGGATCCAGATAGCCAAAGCAGTGTTTTAAATTTAACATTCCTTTGTGCTGCTTCCTTCAGACTACTTAGCCATGGGAAACGAGAGAGTACCATAGTTTTTTAACTCAGTCTGACCATTGATTCTTAATTGCTGGCATCTTTATATTATTTAAATCTAAATTTCCTCTACTGAGGACTGTGAGGAAGAAACTTAGGTAGACATTAGCTTCAGCTGAGGGGGGTTTTTTATGCTTTGTATTTCACACACCCTCTACGACACACTCTTCTGGGCTTTCTAACTCTTTCTCAGGCCTGAACAAGAAACGTTTAACAGCAGCAACCACTTTTTCTAGATTTAGTCATTATCTTCAGTAAATCCTGCACAATAACATTCTTTATGTGGACCAGACCCTAATGTTTTTGTGATACCTTTGTTTTTTATAAGAATTAATTGCACAGAAAATAAAATGGGTGAACAAATTGCTTTTGCTTAATATGTACTCTTTTTGCTGAGACATTAAACTGCATCATGCTACTTTCTAACTCACAAACCAAACAGCTCCCCATTGTTTTAGCATTCAATTCAGATGTTGTAGTTCAGGAATAATACAGATGAGCCTGACACTGGTGACTTACCTGTAAAACATAAATATTCTTTTTATCAATTGTTTCGTTCTGAGGGTTGAATTTCTAGTGAACTGAAGATGTGCATTTTACATTACACATGGCAGCATGGAATTATATTAGGAAGTGACTGCCATAACAGCACAAGCAAATAATAGCACTTCAGAGAACAACAACTTCACAGCACAAATCATCACACCAAGAACGTAGGTATTGTCATCTTGAATCTGTTGGTTATAACTCAGAGTGACTTAGTGGTTTGATCAGATGTATCAGCTGGCACAAGACCCTACACCCAGAACACAAAACCCTGCAACACTTTGAATCTGTCTTTCTTGCTGCTGCAGTGCTGCCTGTTTTTTGTTTCTTTTAATGGATTTTCAATACTTGACTTTGCTTAAGGTTTGTACCACACTTGGTACATTAGATAAAATAAAGTAAATCTGCTGAGATTGTGCAAAACCACCTGAGGTTGCTCCATAAGAATCCTTCTTGGGATGACAAATACTGAGTGGAGTCCTGTGACATTCAAGTTTTGGAATATTCCACACAGGGTATATCACACTGTACAGGTCCTTTCCATAGAGGCAGTCTTTGGCATTATAGTCTTTAGAGCTCTTGCAGGATTTTATTAGAGGAAAGCTATCTAATTACTATTTTCTGTTGTTATGAAAAAAGATGTTCACATGAGTTCATGCTGCTTCACTCCAAGATAAAGACAAGGATAGGCAGTCGTGACAAGTGGGAACTGCCCACAAAACTCTCTGCTATGATTAGCTAGTTAATTTCATCCTATGGCTGAAAGTTATTCACAGCACATTGCAGACATGAAGGAGAAGCTGTGCATGCAGCATTGTACAGCACAGCAGAGTGTAGGACCGATCTGTGTCTACTCAGGTTAACTGCTCCGTGACCTATAACTTCTCAATGCACAACAGCCTCCCAGCTAGAATCAATACAGCTCTTTGCTCAGTGAAGATGTACACTTCAAAGTCTTTGTAATCTCAGTCTGATTCCCCAGGCTTCAGTCTTGCACGGCTAAGGAAGGGGCAGCTGTACTTCCTGAAGTGTATTGAGAGATAACCATAAATCTTTGTTACGTTGTGCTTTCTTATATGTATTAAACAATAAAGCATTGGGAAATAGTGACATTTACCAGTTTCACATGACATCTGAGATTCCTTTAGATGTAGAAACTCAGAGAGGTTTAGACTTCCAACCCTCACTCATCAGCTATGGTATTTGGATTTGAATAAAGACAACTTTCAATCCATCAGAGGAGAGAGGCTACTCAAAGACCACACTGAAGCCATATTTTGTAAGATGACCTACCAACACCAAAGCAACTGAAGTAAAACTGCTTCTAAAAGTTCAAGAGATGCAAAAGAAATATATGAGATAAAAATGCCATATATTTTGTGCATTTTTGCACTTTTTAACCACTCAGGATATCTATTCATAACAAGCAGTGAATTAAGTTGTGTCCACTCCTGATCAATCCTCACAGACCCCTCTCCTTGCTAGGGTCTCCTCCACTGTCCCCACAGCCCATGTCACCCCCCCGCCAGACCCCTGGCATCACACAGATCCACCTGAGGGGATGCCGCTCTGGCACTCCCAGAGCCCCCATCCCTCCCCTGCCCTGCCCTCCAGGCAAGCTCACATCCCCTCCAGCCCCCCGCATATTGCCCACCTAGCTGAGTGTTCATGGCAAGGGTTTGGATGCAGGGGAGAAGGTGTCAGAGGTGCCAGAAGCCTCCCCTGTGTCCCACAGAGCCAAAGTCGACTCTAAGATGGCTGCTGGCCAAAGCTGAGCACATCAGCAATGGTGGTCGTGCCTCTGGGATAAGATAATGAGAAAAAAATAAAACAAAATCTGATTTTTAGGAAGTCTAGTGCAGAACAACTATCAGATCCTTCAGTGGGTGACTTCACAGTCCCTCACACTGCAGGACAACAACATGATGCTGCCCCTGTACAAGCACAGCAAGAGCACTTCCAGAAAATCACAGATGATGGCAAAACTTGGAACCTCAGGCAAGGTCTTGGTCTGATTTCAGCCAGCTCTGGGTAGTTCCAATGTGATCTCACCATGAGAGTAGCTCCATGTGCAAGTATTTCCGCATTACATTAAACCTTTTACCTGCAATAGGAATTTACACCCATTCCCTTGTCTAGTTGCTGCTCTTTCCACTATTACACAACGTACAGGTCCTCAACCAGCGCCTCTACCCCTCAGAATATTGCTTGCTTTTGTCTGTATATTACAAAATACACTTGGATTACACTGAAATCTAACTGAGGGACAGGATGCTTCTCCAAAACAAATACGGCTGGTTTTAAAGAAATTCCTTACCTTCTCTTGATTGTACAAGGTTTTGACTAGTAGACACCATCACATTTCCAGGCTTCTTTCCACACTTGCTGCTTTGCACAGAGCTGAACAAGAAAGATGCTGAAGACTCTTAGTTGACTGACTTCTTACTACTTCTAGGTCTAAATAAAACAAGTAATTAAACTACATGGCAATGCACTAACAGATTCATCTAGCATATATATATAGTTTTTATATATATATTTGATCAAGCCCATCATTCCTGCATGCATCTTATCCACCGAGAGCAGTTAGGCAAGCTTCCCACATGAAGAAAAGACACTGTCAGCAAGACCAGGAACCAAAACACCCCGTGGTTCATTCTTTCACAACACGCTTTATACCTTCCCGAAACGCTTACCAAAAAATCACTCATATTCTAAATTACAAAGTCAGATTTACAGTAGTTTTGCAGTGTTTTATCTCTAATATACAATCTTTACTCAAAATAAGGGTATTGATCAGTCATTATTCTTTGTTCTAAATAGTTCATTTCTTGCTCCAACATCTTTTGATCAAGTACATTTTACACTCATGCAGAAAGATGGACCGATACTACCATAGATACTAAGCACAAAGGCAATCAGTTTTTCTGCACAAGCATGATCACTTGAAAAGAATCATATTTAGTATTGAATTGTAACATTCAAGTCCACACTTCAGGCTTTGCGCACCCATGTACGTAAAACTTGATTTCCTATGCACTTTTTGCCACAGGAAGTCAAATGTGAGATTTAAGTGATATTAATGACAGCACTGTCAATGTACTTTTATTCACCTGTTACTGTGTTATCTACTTGTTAAACTCACAGGATTGCTTAGATCTGGCTAGATTTTCCTGGCAGTGCTCTTATTTACTTACTTATCCTCTTGTTTCCTCTTAACATTTCTGTGGAAGTAAAGAAAGAAGAGCTGGTTACTTCTGTTAATCCTTTGTTTTATTCAAAATGCATTCTTGTTCCTTCCTCTGCAGCACAATAGTTTGGACAGAAAGAAGTCTGACAGAGCCTTGTAAGGAAAGGGCCCAGCACAGGGGAGCATGAGGAGTGCCATCTATGACTACTCAGGTCCCCTCACAGAAATAATTTTCAACATTTTTGTGGCAGCGCTTCTCACAGAGGTGGACGTACTTTAGTTATATTGTCAAGCCTCAAAACACCTAATTTTTTTTCAAAGAACTTGGGAAGTCATTTTAGTTCTGCTGTGCAGTAGTGCAGAAAAGTGTATAATTTTTTTCTGAGGAACAGTTTCCCTACTGGGACCAGTTCTGCAATTCCCTTAGTGTTCCATCATTGAAACACCTTAACATGGAAAAAAAATAAATTCTCTTTATCTATGTGCTGAAATATTGCTGTGCTCCAGTGAATATCAAAGACCTCTTCATGACACAGACAGGGCCATCTGTTTCTTACGTTCACACATCTTTCTTCTGGAAAATTTTGGCTTTCTTTGGTGACATAAAGTCTGATGACACAACCTATTTTTTTTCTGGGAATAATGAAATACTGAGAGTGAATTCCTAGCTCCATGAAAATCAACAGAACTTTAGTTAAGCAATTCAGAGGAGCAAGAACGCTATGTTCCAGGAAGGACTGTTAAAATGTGTTTTCAGACATGCTTAACAAATAAATGCAAAATGCACACCATTTGATATTGAAATGTATTTCATAGTTGACGTTCCTTAACAAAGCCTCAAGGTATGAGCATAACTAGTTCTAATAATGAACTTAGATGCTACAAATTTGAAGAACAGACATAAAAAAATAGATATTTAAAACTGTTATCATTATACTTGATGTATGTGTAGGCATGTATTTGACTGTTGTTCATAGAAGCCATAGAGCTAAGGAATAGGTGAGGATATGGCACAGTTAAAAACTGTATCAAATATTTTACTCGGATGTCTTCCCCCTCTTCCTTTCTGTTCATATAATTATATTATCTTAGCTAACTTATATCTGAAATTAGAAGTGTCACAGTTTAATCTCTAGCTGTATCTGTACTCTTTGTTGCTGTATTTTACTACTTGCAGATCAGATCCTGCAGGATCCAGGATAGAAGTTAGGGCATGTCAATTGCTGCTGCTATTTCACTGGGCCTTTATTGGCCCGTTTCATCTTGAGTCTCATATTCTCCTTTTACCATATTCACTTGTATTTTTCAAGTGAGTTAAAGTCTTCAGTGTGTAGCTTTGGTTTAATGACTAGTTCCTTAAATACTTCATTAATTAATGCAGAAATACTTCACTTGGGAAAAATCAAAGAATAATTCCATTGGAAAACGTATTCATTAAAAGCAAGCTCACCCTTACTATAAATGTAACTGCAGAAAGTAGGCAGAAGTTTTGGCATAGTGATATTTCAGGAACTGTTTGTGGAAAAGGACCAAAGAAGCAGGGCTAAACAGGATGATCTCATAATGGAGACTAGATGCGATTAAGTGAACTTTCTTAGCTCCGCAAGAATGCACTAAGATTGAATCAAATCCATCATTTCAAGTGATCCAGAGCTATGTTTGGTTTATTTACTTTTCTATACTGCTGAAGATGTGTAAAATGTGTGTTTGGTCTTCTTAGGTTGTAAAACGCAGAATTTATATTATGACTGAGAGATTATTGTTTCAGAGTGAATATTCAAATACAGCTCTTCTCAGAGAAGGAAAGGGAGATATCAATCTCATTCTTAGCAGATAGACGCCCTTATCACAAAAGCTTAAGCACTATTGGCAGCTTCATTAATTGTCATCACCAAGAGCAAAATGAACATATGCAGAATCATACTTCATTAATTAACGTGGTTTATTTAGGTCATAGTTGAGGTTTATGCAGAAATTTTCTTGCTTCCTTTTTCATAAATATTCTACAGCTAACCCACTACACTGTTGTTTTAGAAAACTTCCCTTACCTTTTGAAGTTTTAGTGGCCATGAAAGTAGCAAATAAACCTATTTATGATTATTTCTAAGCAGTATACTTTCACTCTTATTTGATATGTGTAAACATTCCAGTTACTCTATCACAAAAATATTGAATATCACAGAATATTGACACACAGTGCAGTACTATTCTGAATTTCGCATATATATTGGTGTCTATATGAAAAAGGTTTGAAAGTCTACTAATGTTCGAACTTTCTTCTCATGTGACAAACTTCCCTGCTGAAATGGCAATTTCAGCTTGTGAAATGGAAAATACACTGGAAGCTGAGTATTCTTATTTTATATAGTCATCGCTACTGTTGTGGGACAATGAATGACTGTAAAATAAACATGCTGTCCAGCCTACATGGTAGGTCATGGTAGGTACTCATCTGTGGAGATATTCAAAACCCAGTGGAACAGAGTCCGGGGCAGAGTGGTTGCACGAAATCTCAGTAAGTCCCTTCCTACCTAAATCATTCTGCATTCTGTGATCAGTATTTACAGGTGTTCAACAGTAAGCAAAATCTGTCAGCTTGCATGTCGTATATGTCTTTAACTTCCATGTCACGTGGTAGATTTGTGACTTTTGTGCAATTTTTTATACTTAGAGGAATAATTTTGACTGCTACTTCCAGTCATTTTTACTAAGGTAGACTTATAGCTTAAGCTAGAAGAGCTTAAGAAAGAGCTGTTAAGAGTCTCAGTACATTGTTTAAACAAATCCTTTCTTGGGCCAAACTTACATCAAAAGGAAAATATTGCCTACATTTACAGTGAGAAAAGATGCTGGCATTTATCTGTTTGCTCTGAAAACATTGGCCTTGAGAAAAGAAATACGTTGTCTACAAATTTATTTAGAGAAATGGCAAATAAAAGACTATTCAGTCTTAATCAATGTGTGCAAGTGTGAGAAGATGAAAATATCTACAATCTTGTTAAAACTGGAGTTCTGTATTACCTTTATATGATAAGACAGCTATAGGATTTTCTTGTCTCTACTCAAACCTCCAGCTGTTGTTTATTACCCTCTCACTTGTTCTAACATAGTGTTTGCAAATCACTGCAGGTTTGATCTTTGAATTACAGTGTGTTTAGTGAACAAAAGAAGTCTTTCCTTCTCTTTCTTATTCTCTTTGTGAAGTGGTCACTGGATTTTTTTTTTTCATTCTTGTAGAGATTTGAACAGTGTCCTTTGTCTGTTTTCTTACTAAAAAAATCAACTTTTGAATTCATTTTAAAGGATTACTAGAAATTCTGACTTGGTTAAGAAAGAGCAAAGGGACATCCCCATACATCTGTTTGCTGAACATAACATTGGACTAAACCAAAATGAATTATTGTTGAAAAAAATCATCCATTTCATTCTGGTGTAGTAAGGAGTCCAAATGTGCTGCAGTAATGCGCTTTTGAGAAGAATCTGTCCTTTAATACCCAGATTTGATTAGAAGCTGCAATGGCCAGAAATGCTGATAAGAAGATTATCACTTCAGTGATAATTTATATTTCATTGAAAAAGCCAAAAGCTAAATTTTGAGCAGTGCACACGTGACCCTAGAATGTACAAGGAAAGTCTGAAAGGATGCCATACAACCGCATTTCAAATGCCAGACATTTTTGTAACGTGCTGCTTGAATGCAGGCCTAGTCTTGCAATTGTATTAAATAACCCCAGGGAAATTCTATTATACTTCTATCAACTCATGACACTAACGTCTACATCAATGCAGAGTGCCTCACAGACCTTTTCCTTAAATGCTGTTCATTTCTTGGAGCTTTCTTGGACTACAGCTGTTCATACATTATTACAATATTTAAAATGTTTAAAAATAAAATTGGCATTTAAAAGCTTATAATTTTATTTTATTTACATATTTCAAAGCAAGTGGATTTTATTTCTTCTGAAGTGAAAAATAATGTGAATCTTTTAGGTCAGAGTGACCTTGAAAAATATTCTTCTTTGATTTTCCAAGGAAGCTGTAGAAACAGACTTTCTTTATGTCACCAGAACTGATGGTTTCTGATTAGGAGATACGGTTGATCAGTAATTCTTTTTATAGACTGCTAGCTGCATGCTAATGCATTTAAATAAAGGATGATATTGCAAACTGACATAATGATCATCTTTTTGGCAATATAATGATCTTGTTGATGACCTATGTAAAAATTAAAACCTTTAAGCTCTGTTAGGCAGTATCTGGAGAAAACATAATTAGATAAGGTAAAACAAATTATGATGTTAACAAGAATAAAAAAGTAATTTTGCATAAAACTTTCTGGGGAACTGTTGCTATCCAGTCTTTTAACCACAACCTCTTCACATTTCGTGTTTAAAACAAGTTGTCAACATCACATGTGTAGTTCAATGTCTGGTTACCAATTCTATATACCACTATCATAGATTAACAAAATGTCTGGCAACCCAAAGTGTGTTTGTATCCTTTGCTGGAAAACCAGAGGCTCTGGACAGGTGCAGAAATACTTCTGTGAAGTCTGTGAAATGTCTTGCTTGAAGTTACAATCCTTTGTTGACACAGTAATTGCCCATATTGCCACTATTATCAAGTTAGAATACCAGATGATTTGATGGTATTACTAGAAAGAGAGCTATATAAACATGGACTGCTGAGCCAGTGTGGCAATGTGATGCTGTCATATCTGTGGTTAAAACATTACTAACAAATGCAAATAACTTGTGCATGAAAATTGTTTTCCAGGTTCTAGCAGGTCTCAGCAAGAGAGGTTTGGGCCACAGATGACACCCATGAAAGTCATCATTTATATAAATAAAGCATCACAAACAAAGACATTGGGGCCAATGTCCCAAGTGGCTGTTCTGGATGGTCTCTTGTAAAGGCACAGAGATCAAAAGTGTCCCTGTGATCATTCATTATTTTGAAAAATTGAAAATGCTGTTTACAGAAAATACTTGTACATACTAGCTTTATAATATCCCAAATACAGTGCTGGATAGAATACGTGCTTTCAGTCAGAAAAGACTTCTGTGCTCAACTCTCTTCCATCATCGGTGAATACAATAGGCTGCAAGAACACCAGTGTTCTCTGTTCTGTCAAGTGCGTATGCATATGTTGTGAATCTGGATGCCAGAGTTCACTTCTGCTTGTTGAAACAGTGATTTCTGGGACTTTATCCTTCTTTATTCAGAACCGCAGCGGGACATAAGGTAAAAAGTCACACCTGAATATTATGGCTTCTTGGCTAAACATCAGTTTTTATGTTCAAATATAAAAAAATCAGTTTCATTTGAAGAGACAGATTTTATTTAAAAAAAAAACAAAACCCCAAACCAATATTTTGTAGCCTGAGAAATGTTCCAGAAATAAAGCATCATTTGAATTTATACTTGTACTTCCTGTATTATGTCAGAATTGTTTACTATCATTTAACATCCATGGACACTACTACTGATGGAGCAAGATCATGTTACGAGTTACTAAAAGACAAATCTTGTTCTAAACAGAAAGAAAATAAAAAGGTACATGGAACAGTGCGCATTAAGAAAGCAATGGCAGTTTAGCGTGGGTCTGCATGTTGGATTTTGGTGTTAGCTCATCGTCGGTCTAAGCAGAGTTCGAAATAGGACATGCAATAAATACACAGCGGTCCAAATATCAGGGAGTAACGTGCAGCAGAATTTATATGAAAATTCCAGAGGGAAACAAGATAGGTAGGTTCTTCAGTCAAATGTGGATATTAACAGCTGTGGGAGAAGTGAAAACTCTCTCTATCTGCTGTTGCAAACTTTGAGTTAAATGTGCTTCCACCATCACCTCTGGCTGTTGTTGATTCCATTGAAACAGAATTTTATAACCTCCTCACATTTCTGCTTGCTATCCTGTCCGTCTGGTAGGACAGTAAATCCATTATAATCCAAAGTTACAAAGTAAGAAAGCAAGTCAATAAGGCAACTCTCCTCTATAACAGTACGGTTCCAGAAACCTTTTTTCTATGCCAGAGCAAAATAATTTAAAATTTAAATAAAAATTACTAAGTGTTGTTTTCATCGCAGGAATGATTTTATATGTTTATTTTGATCTTTTGGCAAAGCTTAGTTCCTGTGTCTGCTTGTTGACTCATGTCTTCCATGTCAGAGGACTATTCCAATCTTATGATGCAACTGATATAATTGATTTGACTTATTTCTGATTTTTCTGATCCTAAGCAACTAATAGCACAGTGAATACCATTTAAATCATTGACAAAGCCCCACAACATATGCAAAGGTCCTCATCAAAACTTTTTGAAAAGAAACAAAATAAATACATTAACTAGGTACTGAATTGCTTGTGTTGCTAGAACATCACAACACATGCGTAATTAGCTAGTTAAGGTGAAAATATAATTCATTATGAAGTGAGAAGTGTTCCACAACACCATTCAGATATGGCTGGATAGGGTAACAGTGTTGTCTTTCTTTTTTAAAACATAAGAAGCTAGTTTCCTAAGGAGAAAAATGCAAGAAAAAAAAGTGCCTATTCTTAGAAATTTATTTTCAAAGCTGCAGAGGTAAGACTTAAAATGACTCATTGGTAGGGATGAGTAATCAGATGTCATATTTTACGTCAAAAATTTCCAGGGTAAATGTGCTAAAGTGCTGGTAGAGCACAGAGCAGAATGGAGAGTTTCACTTTTCATACTGTGTTCTCTTGTCAAAGAAAATTTTCTAGCTGGCCACAGTCACAGAAGACTGAAGCAGTTAAGTTGTCCAATAACAGTAACATTCACTGTAGGCACAAGTGTGTTGTACTCTTCCCCTACCCCTCCTAAGGTTCTTCCTCCTTTACCCCCTCATGCACTGAGACAAGGCAGCCCAGTTTGTGAGTAGATATGAACAAATGTTTTCTGCATCAGTGTCAATTCCGAAGTGCAGATTTACTACAAAATCTTTACATAGTGCAGAAAAACAAGGAAATTAAAGGGAGTGGTACAGAGGTTTGTATGTACCATTCTAAATTCTTGTTCTCCTTTGAAAAATGAGTCACACCTTGTAAGTTTTGCTTTGTACCATAACTACTGCAGTCTGGTGAAACAATCCTAGTACACAGAAGGCAGAAACATGTAGAACCTTTTCTGCCACATTAAGATTTTTAACTGTGCCTATGCAATATGGTCTTTTATAGGTAAGCTAAATCCTTCAATTGCTGATTGCAATGAAGGTATAAAAGTATGGAACTATTAACTCCTGTGGAATCCAACAGTAAAGGTTTTGTAAGCATTTTTCTTACAAAAGCAAAAGTCACTGAAAGAATAAAAATGATCCACAAGAGAGTTTTCTGACTGCTTGTAAACACTGTGCAACATCTAACCCCTCCTCGACCCCCGTTTCTGCTAAAGACCTATAGTGAGGCTGAATAACATTTTTTAAAACCAAGAGCTCACTACGTGAAGCCAAGCTGATCACTCTGAGCATTTTGTATAGGCAGCCATGCCTTGGAATGGTCACAGGTTTGAGTCTGGTGGGGTTTTTAGTAGAAAGGGTAGGCCTGTAGGGAATGACTTGCAAAACTGCCAAAGCTTCCCTCAGCCTCAAATAAAAAGTCAGACCTGCTTCTAGCCAAGGCCAGGACAATCAGTGCCTCTGTGATCAAGGTATTTAAGAGAGGAAACGTGTTGGGCCACTTCCTCTTCTTTGTCTTTCACTGTCTCTCTTTCTATCTGTCATGTTGGGACACTTCTGTTGGGATGGGGGGAAGGTGAGAGTAAAGCAAAGGAACATGGTCACTGAGGAAAGTGGGTGAGAAAGGCACTGGAGCAGAGCGTTTCCCTGGAGTCTGTGGTGAGTGAGATGGCAGGGAGATGATTGCCTGTGGACAGAGGGGATTGACAGCCACGAGAACATCCAGAATGCAGCGGTGCATGGAGGACCCCATGTCAGGTGACTGAGAGAATGTGCAGGAGTGGAGGATGTGCCCAAAGTGATCCACAACTCCAAGGTCAGTCCCACACTGGCAGAAAGGACTCATGTAGAGGGAGAGGATTGTCTCCCATGAGATGGATGGACACCATGTGGAAGCAGAAGATTGCAAGGACCCCTCTTTCTCGAGCAGGAAAGATGGCCATGGACAATGAGTAATCGCTAGATGGACTGCACACCTCATCCTCTGCCCCCTTTGCACCAGTAGAGGGAGAGGAGGTTGCTGGGAAGATGGGAGAGGAAGTTCATTGAAGATTGGGTTGTATTTATTATGTATTATTATCTCTATCTTACTCTGATCTGGTTGATAACTCGTGGTGGTAAATTAATGTCGTCTCCTCAAGTCTACTGGTTTTTTTGCTTGTAACTGTAAAGGGTGAGTGAACTCTCCCTGTCCTAATCTCAGTCCTTGAGCCTTTTTAACAGAGTTTTCTTTCTCCCCATGCCTGTGGGGATGGGAGTAGGGGAAGGAGTGAGAGAGTGGCTGTGTATTTCTTTGTTGCAGGCTTGGACAGTTGGCTCAAACCATAGCAATAATGAACTCCTCTCCTGCAAACTCCAGTCTTTAAATTTAATGAACACTACTGGCAGTTACCTGTTAGTGACAGGTCAGTTTAATGATATTTTTTAAATATTATTATTAAGAAGCATTGCTTTTTATGCTTTCTTATATTTCTTTTTAACAAGTCTCTATTCTGGGGTGTCTTGGAGGTTTTGTCTCATGACTTAGACTACTATTCAAGTCACCCATATTTAAAGATAATTGTAACTAATTCTGTGATTAATCTTAGATCTTCGTACAACAGATCTGTCTTAAACATCTCTCATAATATTTCTAAAATTGAGTGAGGTGGATTTATTTATATTTAACCTGTGCTTTTTTTGTCTGTGCATAGTGAAATAATGTATTTTCAAATCACAGGATTACAGAGAGGTTGAGGTTGGAACGGACCTCTGCTGGTCATTTGGTTCAACCCCCCCAGCTCCAGCAGGGTTGCCTGCAGCCAGTTTCCCAGGACCATATTCAATTGGCTTTTGAATTTCTCCAGGAATGGAGACTTCACCACCTCTCTGAGCTGCATGAGGTTTGGCTTTCCTGACTATCTCTGCAAGCTCAGACAGAGTCTCTGTATTCTTTGAAGGTTACTCATCCACCCTCTGTGTGCTTCTTTTTTGTATCAAAAAGGATATGATGGACTGGTGTGGGGCTAAAAGACATAGTGTCCTGGTGCCTAGGAGTGGGAATTGTGCCAAACAGCACCAGAGCCTAATTGTGTATGCTGAATGTAACTGACTCTGAAGTGTATTGTGAGTTCATTTCTAAACATAAATATGTCTATGTATTACTTGCTCATACGCTTAATTCCTCAATTTTCTTTTCCAATCAACATTCTTCTTCCTATTCAACTTGAGTTTATTTATTATACTGGATAACAGAATAATAAGATTGCTCTCAAATTTGATTTTAAAAAAACCCAAACAAAATAAAGCACAAAACAAGGTTCTATCTCTACCAAGTAGTTAGCATTCATAAGAAAATAAAATAGACATCGATATTCAGTAAAAACTTATTTCAAATTTAAGAAACAGACATTTACATTTGGACATGTCATAACTTTAGGAACGAGTAGAGAAGGGAAAGAATTTTTCCTTCAATAATTCTCATTAAAATACTGTTAGTTGCTAATCATATACTCAGAAAAGTCCAGAACACAAAACTTTCAGGTTTGAAATTGTTTCCTGTCCCTGATTTCTACAGAATATTCAGTTCAGATCAGAAACAATACTCCTTTTTTTCATAAAATATTATGTCTGTAAAGAGTAGAATTGACCAGAGGAACCTTTTCAGAATGAAAAGAATAAAAATATCTTGCTGCAAGATGCTGAGTTCTGTTAGAACTTCAGAAACAAAAAAGACTCCTGACAGTGCTATGAATTTTCATCTCACATTATTTTTGTTTTATTTTTTAGATATGTAATAGGAAATATTTTAAATTAAAATTTCAAACAAATTTTATCTCTTCAAGTTTTTATTTTCAAAAGGAAAATGTCAAAATATATTTTCCATTTACAAAGATGTTCATATAACTGACTGGATAAAGTGTTGGGATATCATGAATAGTAAGGGAACTCTTCTATGCAAATATTACTGTGGAATGGTAGTTCATATTTTCCATATCAAAATCAGGTTTAAATTGAGAAAAAGTATTAAATCCTGTATGATGTAAGTGAACCATTTAAGATTTGCTGCTTTGTCCTTATTTCCATTTTAAAAAAAAAAAGAAAATGAAAAGAAAAAAAAACAAACCCAGCATTAATGCACACTAAATGGTACTTCTGTTTGAATCCCACAAACTGCACTGAATTGTTATTTGTTACATTCTTCTATTGGATCTGGCCGAGATGGAATTAATTTTCCCTACAGCATCT
>NW_009711941.1:82677-107760 GCF_000703405.1 Apaloderma vittatum
TCACAGTGCTGTGTTTCTGGAGTGGTAGCTAGAAGGGTGTTGATAGCATCCCAGTGTTTTGGCTACTGCTGAGCAGTGCTCACACAGTACCAAGGCTGTGGTTTTCCAACATTGCCCCAACAGTGGGCCTGGGGTGGGCAACATCTTGGGAGGGGGCACACCACGGCCAGCTGACCCAAACTGACCAAAGGGGTATTCCATACTGTATGACATCAGCTCAGATAAAAAAGTGAGGAGAAGGAAGGAAGGAAGGAGGGGAGCATTCATCGATTGCCTTTGTCCTCTGGAGCAACCGCTGCTCGTATTGGATCCCTGCTTTCCAGGAAGCAGCCAGACATTGCTTGCTGATGGGAAGTAGAGAATAATCTTTGTGTTTGCCTTTGCTTTCACATACAGCCTTTTGCCATCACTTCATTAAATTGTTCTTATCTTGACCCACGAGCCTTTTGTTATATTCTCCCTCTCCCCTGTCCATCTAAGAAGGAGGAGTGATAGAGCAGCTTTGGTGGGCAGCTGGCCTCCAGGCAGGGCCACACCACCACAATTCTGTGATACTGTTGTCAGAAGATCTGTCACTGCAGTTAGGACAAGACCACTTGCATGTGCTTATATCATATGTAACAACAATCCAGTGTAGTAAATATTCCTTCTATATGTATATAAAACTGCAAGTTCATTTATATTTTCTTGAATATTCAAATCCATATGTAATGTTTAATTTTTTTCCTATGTTCTTTTTCTTGCCTTTCTTTAAGTTGTTGAAATTTTCTTCTAATACTGTAGGAAATTACTTATGCTTCACTTTATGCGTTATAAATATCCTTCAACATTACTGCCCTAATTCTGAAAGAAAATGAAGATGTGGATAGACATTTTGCTTTTGGATTTCAGTAGAATATTTGAGAATTGAGATTGCTACCATGTTGAATTTGGAAACATGAAGTACTAAAGTTTATGAAGATTTTTGAACTGAAAAAGGTGGCTTTTGCCACAGACTCACTGATACTGCAGAACAGAACAGTCTGTATTTCAAGCTTTTGAAGGAAAATGAAAAAAAGAAGAGCAAGCACCATCTGCACCTTGTTATTAAGATCTGAACCGGAATATATCATACTTGTTAAACAGGCTCTGACACGCTTCTTTCTAGGACTAGCACAAAGTTTCTCCTTTCTCTGATGTAAACTTTTTTGATTTGAACTTTTTTTCAACTTAATGAAGCACAGTAGTGCTTCTTGAGGTCTAAAGAAGTGTACCTCAGTTCACAATGTGATAAATGATAGAGCTTTCTGAAAGCAAATTATCATTCTGCAAATGATAGTGTATTCAGTAACATAGACTAGGTTTTCAGGACTTTGACAAATATTTATGTGTACACAAGAGGGAGTAGGACTTAGGTTGCAGTGGCAGGTGCTGAGGTATTTCAAGAGTCTCAAAACAGCTGGAAGATGTTCTGAGACATATGTGAAGAAAAAAGCACTTCCAGTGGTATAGGGGCAAAAGAGAAGAGATACAGCTGCAGGAAGGGGAAACAATAGGTACTGTACTTGCCCTCCAACGTTTTTTAAAATCTTCGTGAAAGAATTAAAATCATGGGTAATTTTTATTTTTAAAAGTCTAAAAGAATTAAAATTAAAGGTTTGCTGAACTGCCTAAATAAATAATCGAACATAATTCAGTCACAAACTAAAACTAACACTGCAAATGTTTAATGCAAAGATTTTGCCTCCATGTGCATTTGTTCATACACACTGATCACTAATCAGTGAGGTAATTGTTGGTACAATAGGATCAAAAAGCGTTTTTAAAGACCTGAAATAAGGCAACTGTGTTTCGGAAGAGTCACGAGACTCTTGAATGAGTCATGAGGACTTAAAATGAATATTTTTGGAATAAAGAAATAAGACAAAAATGATCCAACACAAGGAGTATCCAATAGTTTTTAGATGGAATCATCTAGTCTTAAGACTGGGATAAGAAATAGCTCTCCATATCAGCTACCACAGAGCGTTTAACAACAGACAACAGAAATACATTTTGCTTGCTCCAGTGACATGGAGCTATCTACCTTGACTCTATTTGAAATCAACACAATTCACAAGCCACACAAGTTAAAAAAAAATGCATCTCAGAGGAATCTGGGTCAATAATGGGTGCATATTCTGTTACCAGACTGAGGCATCTGTCAACTGTCATTAACAATCATCAATGGCAACATAGACTATCCATTATTATCTGAGGATCATATTATGGAAGTCAGCATTTTTACCACTTGTCTCTTGGGATTATCTCTCTTTTTATCACTATTTTCAGCCATATTAATATTACTGTATGTTATGGGTTTTTTAGAATTTGTTCTTTTCCTTTTTCAGGAAGGGGGAGTAATTTTCTTAGACTATGAAAGCATACCCCTCCTGGTAGATGAAGTACAGTCTTAGAATCTCTTAGGAGCTGACATAGATGTCGTACATAATAATCACTTACTGGTGGGCGAGGAGAAGAGACTATTTTACTGAAAACGTTGATGTGCTTCTGTGGTATTTACAGTGACTGCCTCATGGTCTCCAGACGGAATATAAGACATTTGTTATGACCCATAAAGTCCTAAATGGCCTATCAGGAATTAAATCTCTCCTCATGCTGTTCTGCCACAGCTGCTACCAACTGATATATAAGAGACATAGTAGTTGGCAGGATGTTATCCATGAAAGCTTTTTCTCTCATTCTCATTTCAAAGTACTTTGAAACTGCTAGATTTCTGAGAAGTCTACAATGGATAAGCATCTTGGAGAGGAGTAGAAGCAGAGGTAGGAGAAAGCAGGCTTCTGCCTGAAATTTGTGGAAGACTCTGAAATACACTTTAGAACTTAAGTGTAGTCATAGATTAAATATTTTTAGACTGCCAGTTAACAATAAATCATAATCACATCTCAACAATAGAATAGTTGATAACAATAGATAGTAGGTAACTGGAAAGCATCAAATGCTTCCCTGTTCTTCCAGTGTATTGTCATATTTCTAACTTTAGAATAATGATTAGTAAAATATGGTGACAAACAATATACCAAGCCTTCAGAGAAGTAATAAACAGATTTTATAACTTACTGTGAGGAGTAGTTTTGACATGTGTCAAAAATACTAGTATTTTCATGCAATGTTCTTGATCTTTTCTTATTTGCTTGTGTATTGGTCTATAGAGATAAGACAACTTACAAAGTGTGTCCTAGTCAATATTATGGAATAATGATTATTCGTCATGTGCTAGGGCTGGCCTGGCCACTAAAACATGGACAGATGCTCTGTAATCCCCTCTTCCTCAAAAAAAATGGAAGGAAAAGGGAATGAGGCAGAGAGACATAAGGGTTAGAAAACTAAAACAGCTTTAATGAAACAATAATAGAAATTATAGTGAAATAATAAAAACAAAGAACTATATACAATGATATATAAGTCCAATATTGAACCCGACTGCCCACCCCTCAGCAATCCCCACTGATGCTGCAGAGCAGGTGGCACTGGGGAAGTCCCAGGGAGCTGGATTTGGGTACTCAGGATCCGAATCAAAAGCAGGAGATTGGACAGAGCCCTCTTTGAACACTGCCATTGAGGAAAGAGGCCTAAACTGCTGTGATCACTCAATTTATACTGCATATTACATGTATGGCATGGAATACTCTTGTTGGTCACCTGTCCTAAATGTTACCTCCCCCAGAGGTGCAACCTTTTACTTCCTTGTGACCCCTCTTACTACCTGGCACCCCCAGCGTGGCACACAAGAGCCTGCAGTGCCCTGGTCACTGCAGGAATAAGTATCAGCAAGAGCCTGTCTGCATACCAGTGCCAGGCAGTAACTGTAAACATCAGGTGTTATCACTGCCAGTAGCACACACTGTCTGCAAAAACATGCTGCTGACTTCTTCTGCAGCCTCTTAGAAGAGACTGAACCAGGAAGTTAAAAATCACTGAACAGAATTGGTTTTGTTTAGATCAAACCAGGACATTATTCTACTGAGCAGTTCACATGTCTCAGAATTGCAGCTGTCTGAAGATTTTCTCACCTGTAAGAATACAGTTACCTAAAAGATTTTAACTGATTAAATCATACCTAGTTTAAGACACTGAGGATACATTTATGGCTGGCGTGTGATTTTATAACACATATATTTTATTCCAGTCGAAGAGTTGGGGAAAGCATACAGTTCCCCTATTCATGCCTAAACAAATCCATAATAAAATGCACTAATGGAATGCAAGATGAGGAGGACGTAAGTTGTTTTGCTAGGCAGTGGTAGGGAAACGGAAGCTGTCAGACTTATCTCCATAGTATGCAGATCATATGAGCACAAGAAGTTTTACATTTTTGTCCTAGAAATAGAAGACATCTTAATTCACAGTCTAATAAATTTTCAAAGAGTGTGGATCACCAAAGAGTGGAATACCAACAGACAAGGGAAGCATTCAGCAAGACTGAGACACTATGCAGATATATATATTCAAATATTATACGAAAAACAGAAATAAAAACTACCCACATCTCTCAGGAAAATAGATTTCCTAAAAACGAGCTGGATATGGCTACTTCTGGTATCCATCTTAGCTGATAAAGTGGGGTTTCTTCCAGACAACAACAAGGAAGAAAGCCTGAGAACCAGATTACAAAGAAGTAATAGATGTGGTTTCATAGCGCAGCATTGAATCAGTCTAAACAGAAAACCATATCTGGGGTTTAAGGTAGGTCGCACTCTGTAGCTAAGTATACAGTTAGTATCTGGGTAGGCTTAATGAACGGAGAAACCCTTAAGAGATCCATGGACTACAATTTTTTAAAATATCAAATTCACAATATTCTGAAATGTATGAATTCTGATATGTTATTAAAATTTAGGATAGTACTTTAAAAAAATCTGATTGAATTGTATAACCTTTTATTTGATTAAATTAAATATTGTTCGAATTGCTCTTGGAAACTGGCCATTTCTGCATTATTTGTTAAGTAATTAGGCTTGTTAAAAACTTGAAAATTAGGATTTATTTATTTTGATGTGTGGTGTCACTGATCATCAGTGATGTTGTGAGTACTCAAGTCTAGTTTGTTTTCAAAAGCTGAAAAGTTCAAAGTTAAGATGAAGTTAAAAAAAAAGCTGAAGTTAAAAGAAAAAAAGAAAAAAAGCTGAGAAGTTCAAAGTTAAGTTGTAGTCAGGTGGAGGTCGGGCTCTTCTCTTGGCCAACTAGTGACAGGACAAGAGGGCATCGTCTGAAATGGGTCAGGGGAGGTTTAGGCTGGATCTCAGGATCAGGCATTGGGATGCACTGCCCAGGGAAGGGGTGGACCGTTCCCTGGAGGTGTTTAAGGAGAGGCTGGATGTGACATTGGTGCCGTGGTCTGGCCGATGTGATGGTGTTGGGTCATAGGCTGGACTTGATGATCTCAGAAGTTTTTCCAGCTTCAACAATTCTGTGATTTTGTGATTCTATGAAGACATGATTTTAAGACTATATTTCTTGAGGGCATTATATTCAAGGGTAGGGTAGTGCAATGACATTATCCCAGAAGTTTATTGTTTGCCTATTCTAAGATTGTTTCATGTCTCTCAGCTGGTACATATGGAACACAACATTTGGAACTTTTCAAATTTTTGGAGAATTTTAGCAACTTTCTTCTTAGAACTAAGCACTTTGATGGCCTTATATTTTAGCCAAGTGAAATAATATAGTTCAAATCCTCACAGAAAAAAGCTTGCACCCTCTTCTCCATGTATGCAGGGATTCAAGCAGCCTTCGGGAGAAATGCAAGGGCTGACAGAGAATAACAGGGTATTGTTAATTACGACCAACTTGGAAAGTGCTTTTGTAGTGCAGGACGCTAGTAGAAGCTGCTTCTGATCTTGTCTCAATCACTTCCAGTTAGGTTACGGTTTCATCGCTAGGTGGGGGTATTTCTCACACAACTCCGCCTTTTTAGCCTACCAGAGGTGTTTTTCCGTAGGACACCAAGGTCTGCTAATTACCAAATAGCAGCAGGCCAAGCCCCAAACAGCTAACTGCATGTAAGTCTAATGTAATTAAACCTATGCAAATAGCTTAGAACCGAATCCTTTGTTAGCTCTGTGCTTACCACTGGAATAAAAAATATATCAGGTTAAAAGGCACTTTATCTAGTCATGGTTCAGCTCCTATTTTAGTCTATTTCTGTATTTCCTTTGGCCTGATTTTTTTGTGTGTGGTTGGAGGTTTTTTTGTGTTCCCCCCCTCAGGTGCTATAATCAGCCACCTGTGAAATACTTGCAGCTTTATAGCAGGTAACATCTTACAGTGCTGAGATTTGTTTTGTCCTTATGACGGTAAATGTTCTTTCACAATAAGGAGCTTTCTATGCAATCTATAACCACATTCATAGTATAGTTCTTGAAACTGCTTTCACTCACTGTTTTCTCTGCACAACACTTAGCAAACAAGCAAATTAAACAAACAAATAAAAATAGGTTATGTTTGGGTCATGGCATAAATTTTTAGAAAATTTCCCATTTCCTTTGAAAACTTTTACCTGTTTTTCCCCAAGCTCATTCTCTGTCATGCACAAGGCAGCCTATATGCAGCTGTAACACATCTGCAGGTCTTTCATCTGTGCATAATTCAGTATGGATGTGATTGCTTTTCATCTACAGAATTTGGATTGCAGAATCTACATAGCTCACACTATATTACCTTATTCCCTTAGCTCTGTATCACTTTAAATTTGGAGACTATTACCTAATATGAGTTGGAACCAGATGATCTTTAAGGTCCCTTCCAACACAAACCATTCTATGACTCTATGACTCTATAATGCTGTGATCTACTCTCTGTCTCTGAAGATGCTTGAAACCTACCTGGGAACTACCCTGTGCAACCTGCTTTAGGTGATCCTGCTCTGACAGGGAGATTAGACTAGATGATTTTTAGAGGTCCCTTCCAGCCCCTAACCTTCTGTGATTTTATGATTGTTTGTTTACTACACATCTAATAACTATGATATATCTGCTTATTAATTGTCAGTGGCATACAATAGACTTTTAGGCCTAATGTGAAATGTTGCTTACCTTGTTGTAAGTGTCAGATGCTGGGTAACGAGTCTCTCAGCATGGAGGAGTAACCTTGGGAGGCATCCCTGTTCGGGGAGGGGGATCACTAGTGTGCCATAGAGGAGAGATCAGTGGGCTCAGAGGGGACTGCAAATATTTATAGTATGAAGTAATTGACTCATATTGAAACTCTTCTTTGGTGTATGTGCAAGCACGTAGCTGTAGTTTTGTGCAGCTTTAGTTTTGTCTCGTCATAGTTCAGGCTGGTGCTGTTAGCTCAGTATTCCTAAATTCCTTAGTTTATGAGAAGATGTGACCTAGCACAGTTCTCACACTTTGCACAGCAGGGCTGATTTCAGTGAGGTCACTTTGTCATTGATGCTTGAACCTAAGTTCTGTTCGCTCAGAGTAGGATCATCTGTCACACCACTACCAGAAGATGAAATTCTTCTGTCTACAAAGCAACAAGTCTCTAAGCTTCTCAGAAAGGAATACCCTTGGATTTGATTATGTAGGAAAGAGTGGTTACACTTCCACACCAAGATGTATCATAATTTGCATTTGTGCAAGGAGAATAGTGCAAATTTTCCTACAATGGAATGGAACTGGATTATGACTTATCTGTACCTCCTGTGAAAAGGACCACAGTTGGATTTTTTTCTTTGCACAAACTTCTTCAAGGCAGTCACAATTACAGTTGTTCTCCCTGCAGCATTTATGAAGAGTGATGGGAGCGGGACAAATGAAACTGAGATTGAAATGTTTAAATGGATATGCATTTGCAGGATCTATAAGGAATTGGTGTTTCTGAGACAGATCCAAACTCATATAATTTCATTGCCCTGGCATAATAGTAGGTCTTAACAGCATTAACAACCACTTCTGTAGTCTCATAATTAAAATTTATTTTCATATGACAGAGCTAAAGTATTTTAAATAAGATAAACTAATATTTTCTAATATGATTTTCTACTGTTGAGACATGCATGTGAGCATGTCTCTTTATTCAAGAATTTGCAATCTGAGATTCGACTTCTTTCTGTTACAGAATGTAATATGTACATAAGATGATATATACAATAGATACATAGCACAGATTTCTTAAATTAATCCACACAGTTTGCTAGACACTGCACCAGTTGATGACAAGATTTTTTTTTTTAAATTGCAGGTCATGTATTATTTCAATTCTGTCCACCTGGATTTTACCATTACAGTATGCGTCCCTCTGCTTCCATTCAGATTTTCTTCTAAATTTAATTACTATTTCAAAGTTCTGTATATTTGTCTTTTGAAATTGGATTTAGGAGCCATGCAGCATACATTCACAGGTAAGAAACAGAGCAAGTGTGATTTTCTTTTAGAAACCAAAGAATATAGACGGTATTCATTGGAAGATCTGCCCTGTATACACTACATACAGAAAAGTCTATATTTACCGTATACGTATAGCAACATAAAGATTTCCCAGAAGATATATTTTTCAGTATGTCCTTCTTATAAAAGTGTGAAAAGGCAGACTTCAGCAGAAATACTTAGCTCCTTGACTGAAGAGAAGGGTTTTTTATTAGTGTGGGCTTTTCCATCAGCCAGTATCCAGCAGTCAGTGTCCTCTACTTATAGTGGACATTGTTCTGAAAGTTATCTTCCCTTGGCATTAAATGCTGCATGTAATAATATATTAACAAATTTAATTCTTTTCTGAGTGTGGTTTCCTACAGCACCAAATACCATTTCACAGAATATTGTAGCTAATATATAGTAAACTGAATGGTTTATTTATATTACCTCATTAAATCCCTGTTGATTTGGCATGACATACCTTCTTAAAAATGTCTTTATTATGCATGCAGTATTATAATTATCATTACCATCTACTCATGAAAATATATCAACTAAACTTGCAAGTAAGTCATCTGGCCTTCTTATGGTGCTCCACAATTGAAGGGGAGACAAGCTTGGTTTCTATACAGCTGCACTATCTGCTGTTTATATGAGGGTCCAGCAAAATCGAATGCTTTAAAAATGCTACCTCTCAGTTAGTCATTGACAGTCAAATAAAAAATTATAATAAGTCTGTACATCACCTGCTTGTGTTTTTAAAAGAATAATAACAAAAAACACATAAGAACCTTAGAAAACCATAAGAATGACAGCAAGGTATTGCAAATTTTCTAAATACAGTGACACAGTGAAAAGCAGGTAATGATGAATTGCTATGTTTCTCCTTATTGGTGTGGGAACATTGATTTTATGCTGTTCTTGAAGAACAGTTGTTAAGTGGAGGTCACTTTTGAAAGTTAAAGCTAATAAGCCCTACTCTTGCAAAGAGCAGATGGGGCAATTCTCTGCTTCAAATCTTTTGTTGCTCTGAAGGAATGTAAAGCAGATAGCTATGAAAAAAAAAGATGCTTTTGTTTCCCATTCAGTTATATGAGTGATGAAGAAAAGATCTGCAGAATATGTTTGCAAAAGTGTAGAAGAAAACTTCTTATAAATCTAAGCTGTGTTTGGTGGGACTGGTCTCTGAGTCAAAGGTATACCCAAAGCATATGCTATAAGAAGTCTGTCTGTTGCATCAGCAAATCAAACTCACTTTTTTCTTGGGCAAGACCTTAACTTAATAGTGGATTCTGGAGATTTCTTAAGAGTGAATTCTGAGTTTTTTCTGACAGTTTAGTTTTTTCTACTCTGTTTTTAACTAAGAGTCTTAAGTGCAATTTCAGGAGGTGTTCAAGGCCAGGCTGGATGGAGCATTGAGCAACTTGACCTAGTGGGAGATGTCCCTGCCATGGCAGGGAGGTTGGAACTAGATGATCTTTGAGGTCCCTTCCAACCCAAATCATTCTATGATTCTATGATTCTATAAATATCTTTTATGATTCTATGATTCCATGAATACCTATTAAATTTGCTAGTTAAGTGCCCAGTCAATAATATTATAAATAATGTAATAAAGCAGCAGTTTATGTATGCAAAATTCAAGAAGTGCAATTAACTTTTTCTTATTAAAATCAGACGGGTTTATCTGTACCATGGACTGGAACAACAGGAGATACAATAGGGCACAGAAGGCTGTCCTCTGAGGAGAGATTCAGTGTGCTTTTCCTTAGTTTATGTGCTTGGTTTTGAGCAGATTATAACTATATAAGTTAACACAGTTATCACTTTTTTCAGCTTTATATCAGCCATATCTTAATGAGTAATATGTTCTATTTAGTTCTTTTTCAGCAATGAATGAGAATATCTTAATATTCTCTGCAGGAGGGTAGCTTCTGTATTACAAGTTGCAAAAAATTTACTTCTACCAAGTCTTTATTTTTTTTCAGTTTTTGTTTCAAAGGGGCCAAAACACTTTAGTAGGATCAACATCAAATCACAATGTGAAGACAGAAGGAAACTACAGGAGGTGAGGGAAAGAAGAAATTATTCATATTCTTTTCTTTTTTCTTTTTTTTTTTGGAAAGAATTCTTAGTGCCCCAGCAATTCAGAAATCTTTTTGTCATTATCTGTAAAACCAGAAACAATCAATATAGAGAAAGGAACTCAGTGATCTACAATGCGTGTAAAAGCCATTTATGAAAACCCTTCTACATGTAGTATGTATACAGTGTCTGGAATTAAGGGTCCAATAAGGGAGAAATCCAATTTACTTGTAAAATTTCTTTAATAAAATAATTGCCTTAGAGCAAATGTCTCCAAATAAACCAAGCACAAGTAAATGACCTTGATATCACAGATGTCATCTGCTGCCATGGGAATTGCTTTCAGAGGACGATCTCAAAGAGTTATTTGCCTTCAAATAAGACAAAATTGAATAAGGGAGACTAGTTTCATTTCCTTCACAGCAGATGAGAAAAGGCATTAAAGCAAATGAAAGATGAAGGCCACCGTGAATGAAAGCAACCATGAATAGTTTCATAAATATGAGATGATGGCTTCTACCAGCAGCTAGAAATGAACTGCAGAGAAAGAATTTTCTGCTATGTTATTCAGAAGATTTTTTTTTATTTTCAAAAAAGCTATAGCTTTTTCTGAGCGACTGTAGACAAATCACTTTGTGTAAATTCCGTAAGGAGAATGTGTTCAAATTTTTATTCTAAATTTTTAGTATTGTTCAGAGACCAAACAGTTTCTATTCATGCATGAAAATTAGACAAACGAGGAGAGATTTAAGGAAGATCCACTCAAAAATACATGAAAACTGAGTCATTAGAACATTATTTTGGAAGTTGGGACATTTTCATTCAGGTTCCTTTAGGAATAGATGGAATTTATACCACAATTGTCTTTCCAACCTGGATGAAGTAAAAATATGGTATCACTGTCACTCTGACTGATATTGCGCTGTGCAGATGTGAGCTGCTCAGAATTTCCAGGCATATTTTAGGGAATCAAATTATTAGATTGACCCTGCAGGAGTCTGGGAAAATGACACATTTATTTCTGGTAGGACTTAGGCACAGGGCTCCGGCACAGGGCTCCCAGCACTGTTGGAAGGTAGGCTGGTATGGTGGCCAGATGGAAATGTTTAGGTGGATGTTAGCCGGTGAAAACACATATGTGTGGAAAAATTCTGGCTTTCAAAGAGGCAGGAGTAGCAGTATCTCGTTTTTGAGGACATGGATTTGAAATTAGCTGAGGATGGCTTCAGACTTGAGGTCAAGGCATCAATACAAGCCAGCAAGTCAGGGTGAAGATCATGATCATCTTTGAATTGTCTTCTTACCTTTATTGAGCAGCCATACAGTTTCTGATGGTGATTTGATGCCTCAGTAGTGACCTTAGCACTGTCTGTACCAATCCTCCAACACTACACAAATATAAACAGAGACTGAGGTATAGAATTTTGTATACAAGGAGAAAGAAGGTGCATCATATCTTTGTGCTGAATTATTTTATATTTTTAGGAGAAAAAAAATCACTCGTAGGTTAGCTATGTGATGTCTACTGTCAGTGAGAAGCTAATAATGAGCTAAAAGCATTTCTTCGGAACAGTATTTGCGTAAAGTAACTTAGTTAATCTACATGTGTTGGAATAACATGAATGGTAGGAACACCTTATACTGAAAGATAAAGATTGCGTCATCCAAGAAAGTAAAAGAGAGTTTCACTTCTTACTAGATCACTGGTTTTCTATCAGGTAAGCAGGGAGACATACCAGAAAGGTTCTTCTGAATGCTAAAATGCAGACTCACATTAGTAATAAACGAAAGATTCAGATCTGAACTTTGAAGCTGCACTGCAATGTTATAATGCACAAGCTTTTGCCTTAGTTTCAGCTGGGATAAAGTTAATTATCTTCCTATATGATATACAGGTATAGTGTTCTGCTTTGGATTTGGTATGACAATAATGTCAAATAACACACTGATGATTTCTGTTGTTCCTTAGTGTTTGTACTAAGTCAAGGATTTTTTCAGCTTATAATGACCTGCCAGTGAGAAGGCTGGAGGTGCTCAAGAAGATGGGAGGGGACACAGCAGGAACAGCTGACCCAAACTGGCCGAAGAAATATTCCACAACATATGACATCATGTCTAGTATATGAAGTGGGGGGAGCTGGCCCGGAGAGGCAGATCACAATTCAGGGACTGGCTGGGCTTTGCTCAGCAGACAGTGAGCAATTATGTTTTGCATCACTTGTCTTTCTTGGGTTTTATTTCACGCTTTTTTTGTTTTCTTCCTTTTGTTATTATGACTATGATTCCTCCTCGTCCTCGTCCTCGTCCTCCTCCTCCTCTTCTTCATCATTGTCATCATCATCATCATCATCACCATCTCTAAAAGATCTCTTATCTCTGCAAGGCATAAGAAATACTAGATAACCACATGACAGAACTGGTCTAAGTTAATGAAATATGGTAAAAGCATGAAAGAAAATCAGAGTGCTTAGTGTAGGAAGAAAAGTATAAACTTTTCTAAAAGTGCAGTACATTTTCTTTTTGAGGTTTAGAAGTAGTTTTGTCAAAGTTTTTACTGACTAGACATGTGCTTGAGGGGAAAAAAGTAATAATTCAGGAAGCAAATTTAAGGAAATCTCGTATTTGTTTCAAAATGAGAAAGTATACATGTACACATAAGTATACAAGATACAACCAAGTTCTTAAATTTTGTCTTGGAATAACATAAACTGACACAATAGTCCATACTGACACCTCTGCAAGGATATATGGGAATGAATTACTGAAGACATTACAGGAACTTTGCCATAATACATTCATTATATGAAGTGCAGAGTCTTGCATCTGGGGAGGAGTAACGCCAGGCACCAGGACAGATTAGGGGACGTACTGCTGGAAAGCAGCCCCATGGAGAAAGACCTTGGAGTCCTAGTGGACGGGGAGTTGTCCATGGGACAGCAACGTGCCCTTGTGGCCAAGAGAGCCAATGGGATGCCAGGGTACATTAAGAAAAACGTGTCAAGTTCTCGCCACAGACCAGGAATGAGGTTGGGGGATGATGGAGGCTTCTGAGGGGAGTGTTAGCCCTCCTTCTCCCGGCTTCTTGCAGCCCCAGCTCCCCACCCTGCCTGCCCCCACAGCTCCACTGGTGCAGGGCTGGGGCAGGGGGCTCGTCAAAGCACTCAGTCACTCCTGCACAATCAGGGATAGGTGCCAGGCAGGAGGCTGTGGCTCGTTTAGGTTCCGAGAAAACCTAGACTCTTTGGGACATTGGCTTAGTCCCTGACACCCAATTAAGTGGTTTATTCTGAAAAATCTCACTTCAAATAAATGATAGAAAAAGCATGCAGCAAGAAATGTAACATGAAAAATAAAATTTTATGTCTGTCTACTCAAACTTATACACAAATGTGCACATATGAATGACATGGTGTGCTTTCATTGCTCTCAAATAAAGTTGCATTAGGCATAATCTGTTGGTTTTGCACAGATTCTGGTCTGTTCTAATTCATTCAGTGATTCTTTTGTTTTTCTGTCGTGTGTGTTTTCTATTGCTTTGCACAACATTCTCTTTGTCTGTACCAGAAACAAATAATTTATCTCTTAACTTTATGGGAGCCAACTTGCAGCACTCCCCCATCTATTCGCATGGATTCTCACTCTTCAGCCCATTTGGTTTCAACCCTCGATAAGTTTTGTACTGAAAATCTCGCTACTTCACATCAGTTCTGCTAACATTGTTCATTAGTCTTCTCTGTGTTCTGCTGCATTGAAATGTTTCTTCAAGTGTTGGTAAATTATATGCTCAGCTTTTACCCGTCAACTCTTCCTATATGCTCTTCAACTGTTCTATAAGATTTATTACAAAACCTTTTACTTTTCTGAATCTATACTGTAAGTATCTTTAATCAAACTGTGCCTCGCTAAACACCCTTTAGATATATTCCTGGTTTGTCCTTTCAGTATTTTCTGATAAGGTGAAGACAGTCTCATATTTCTCTAGTTCTAAGGTTTCACCAGCTAATCTAGTCTTTAGAAAACTCACATCTCCCATACTATAAAGGACAATTAAATATTGCAATCACTAATAGCTCCCCAGCATTCAGGACAGTGGACTGTAAAAGGGCCTAGAAGACACTTTTCACGTGGAATAATACGGTTATGTAAACATTTGTAGAATCACACAGAATCACTAAATCACAGAATGGTTGAATTTGAAAGGAGGTCATCTGGTCCAACCCTCATGTCTGAATAGGGACACTAGTTGTCCAAGACCGTGAATATCTCTAAGGAAGGAGACTCCACAACCCCCTTGGGCAACCTCTGCCAGTGCTCAGTCACCCCCACAGTGTATGCGTTTTCTGATGTTCAGCTGCAACTTCCCATGTTTCTGTTTGCTCCCATTCTTTCTCTTCTTGTCACTGGGCAACACTGAAAAGACCCTGATTCCATCTTCCTTACACCCTCCCTTTGGGTAAACACACTAAGGTAAATATGTACAATGAGATCCCTCTGAGACTTCTCTTCTCCAGACTGAACTGAGAGCTTGAAGTTCCAGTTCTCTCAGTCTTTCCTTATAGGATAGATGCTCCAATTCCTTTGTCACCTTATCAGCTCTTCACTGGATACTCTCCAGGATTGCACACATCTCTCGTGCTGGGGAGCCCAGAACCAGACACAGTACTCCAGTTGCAGCTTCTTGCGGGAGACAGTGCCATAGGTCTTACTGAAGTGCAAGTGTTTTCTGAAAACTTACGAAGCAGAAAAAGTATACACATGACATATTACTTCATGATTTTTTAATGGCTAGAAGGAAGATATGTACTTTCATGGAAATAAAACTTTAATTTCCAGTACCTTCTATAAGAAATAAATAAAATTAACTTTTTTTTAACCGAAGATTTTAACACAAAGGTTTGGAAATTAGTTATTCTAGTATGGGAGGAGGCATATAGGCAAATCTGAGTGCATGAAGAGACTAACAATATGACATTTGCACTGTGTAGTCATGAATGTAGAATATATGTTTCAAAAGAGTACAGAACCATGTGACTGCAACAATAGTGAAGGAAACTTACCTAACTTGTAACAAAATGCAATGCAGAAGCATGGTCTTTGGCACAGGTATACCACAGAAGAACATAATACAAAGGAATATACAAGTATAAAGGGTTAATGCTATAGCTTTTTCTTAAAGTTTAGCTTCAGCCTTATAATACTTGTTAAATATTGTTGCACTGCAGAGAAGCAAGTGCAAAGTAAAGAACAGTTTCTAACTGGGCCAGTTGTTGCCTTCTCAGTTCCAGATAATTTTTTCCACTTTCTGTCATAAAAAGTCAACCCAAGTTTCAAGGGTAATTGTATCATTGTTTACTTTCCTGTGCAGTGAAGTCATATTTTTCTATTAAAAAATACCTGTATACCATTTGCCCTTTCTGTTCACTTGAAAATGTTTGTCTTCTGCTTGAAAATCTTTCCTATTCTTTTTCAAAATCTAGAATGTCTTACACAAATACTTTGAATAGTTTTATAATACTCTCATTTTAGTTGTACCAAGCTGTGTGCTTCTCTATAATAAGGTGACCCAAATCACATACATTATTCTAAATTAGTCTCACTAATCCATTATGTGGTATTAAGTAAAAATTGGATGAAATTATACTAATACCTCTATGCAGTCTAGTGTTTCTATTGTTAATTACCATGTGCGATAATTCAGCATTTATCAAGAATTTGCAGTTCCTTCTCATTCTCTGTATTTGACAGAAAGTCAGTTTAGTTTGATACACTTCCTTCTGAAATGACTCTTCCTTTCCTTAATATATCTAGTGAATATTACCGTTATCTGTCATCATATAATTCTTATTATTGATGTTTTGGTAGCTCCACGAGTGTTTGGTCATGGTCTGGATATTTTAAAAACACAACCTGTCCAAAGACACTTGTAACTGAAAAGTTTACATTCCTAAAATAATCATAGTGAATATATATTCAGATAGTTTATTTTCAACTCCCTCTCTGAAATGCCATAAAACAACGGACACAGCATTGGGAATAGACAAGGTCTGAATGCATTAACAGAGACACGGTGGGATTGCTAACAGGACTGAAATGCTATCATGGATGGCTATGTCTTGTTCAGGAAAGACGGGTCAACATGATGTGTTGGTGGAGTTGCTCGTTATATGAGAGCAGCTAGAATGTGTTTAGCTCTGCCCAGGGGTGGATGAAGAGCATGTTGAGTGTTTGTGGATAAGAATTAATGGGCAGGCTAATATGGGAGAGACTGTTATGACTATTTGTTACAGTCCACCTGATCAGGATGAGGAAGTTGACCTGGCTTTCTACAGACAGCTGGAAGTAGCCTCAAAATCTCAGGCCTTGGTTCTCATGGAGGACTTCAATTACCCTGACATTTGCTGGAAAGGCTACACAGCCCAGCACACAGTCCAGGAGGTTCCTGCAGTGCATTGGTGATGACTTCTTCACACAAGTGGTGAAGTCAACAAGGAGAGGAGTATTGCTGGACCTTGTACTGACAAACAAGGAGGTACTTCTTAGGCTGTGAAGATTGAGAGTGGCCCTGACTGTAGTGACCCTGACATGGTGGAGTTCAGGGTTATGTGCAGTAGACAGAGAGCAACAAGCAGGATCACAACCGTGGACTTCAGAAGGGCTAACTTTGGCCTCCTCAAGGAATTGCTTGGAGAAATCCCATGGGATAGAACACTAGAAGTAGGGGGTCCCAAGTAAGTTGATTAATATTGAAGCACCATTTCCTCCATGCTCAAGATAGGTGCATCATGAAGAGGATGAAATCAAGTAAGAAAGCCAGAGACCTGCATGGTTGAGCAGGGAGGTACTGAATAAATTCAAGTGGAAGGAGAAAGTTTATTGAACGTGGAAGGAGTGGCTGACCACTTGGGAGGAACACAAGAATGTTGTCAGAGTATGTAGGGATCCAGTGAGAAAAACTGAGGCCTCCTTGGCTTTAAACCCGGCAAGGGCTGTTAAGGTCAACAGGAAAGACTACTTCAACTAAATTAGAGGCAAAAGGAAGACTAGAGGAAATGTGGGCCTTCTGCTAAATGAAGCATGTGCCCTGGCAATGTTGGATACAGAGAAGGTGAATTACTGAATGTCTTCTTTGCCTCAGTCTTTACTTCTCAAGTCAGCCCTCAGGAGTGCCAGACACTGGAGGTAACAGAAAAAGTCTGGAAGAAGGAAGACTTTTCCTTCATTGAGGAGTATCAAGTTATAGATCGGTTATATAAACTGAATATCCAGAATTCCACGGATCCTGATGGGATGCATCCACAGGTGGTGAGGGAGCTGGCAGAGGTCATTGCTTGGCTATTCTCCATCCTCTTTTAAAAGTTCTGGAGAACAACTGAGGTGCCTGAGGACTGGAGGAAAGCCAATGTCATGCCAGTCTTCAAAAAAAGACAAGAAGGAAGACTCAGGAAACTACAGGCTGGTCAGCCTCACCTCCATCACTAAAGGATCATGAACAGGTCATTCTGAGCATCATTTCAAAGCATGTGGAGGAAAATAAAGTTATCAGAGGTATCCAACATGGATTCACCAGGGAGAAGTCATGTCTTACTAATCTGATAGTCTTCTACAATGGCATGACTGTGTGGATAGATGAGGGGAGGGCAGCGGGTGTTGTCTATCTTGATTTCAGAAAGGCTTTGACATGATATCCCACAGCATCCTCATAGGCAAGCTTAGGCAGTATGTGTTAGATGAATGGACAGTGGGGTGGATCAAAAACTGGTTAAAAGATAGAGATCAGAGGGTTGTGATGAGAGGAACAGAGTCTAGTTGGAAGTTCTTAAGTGTTTCCCAGGGATCAGTACTGTGTCCAGTCTTGTTCCACATATTCATCAATGACCTGGTTGAAGTGATAGAGTGTACCCTCAGCAAGTTTTCTGATGAAAGAAAATTGGGAGGAGTGGCTGACACACCAGAAGACTGTCTGCCATCCAGCGTGACCTGGACAGACTGGAGAGTTGGGCAGGGAGAAACCTAATGGAATTTAACAATGGCAAGTGTAGAGTACTGAACCTTGGGAGGAATGACACCCTGTATGAGTAGAGGTTGGAGGCTGACCTGACAGGAAGCAGCTCTGAGGAAAACAACATGGGAATCCAGCAGGATGGACATGAGCCAACAATGTGCCCTTGTGGCCAAGAAGACCAATGGCATCCTGAGGTGCCAGCAGTTCAAGGGAGGTCATCCTCCTCTCTGTTATGCCCTGTTGAGGTGGCATCTGGAGTGCTGTGTCCAGTTCTGGGATCCTCGATTCAAGGACAGGCAACTGCTGGACAGGGTGCAGCAAAGGGCTGTAAAGATGATTAGGAGACCAGAGCACGTCTCTTAGGAAGAAAGGCTGAGGGAGTTGGGGCTTTTTCCTCTTGAGAAGGAAATCTGCGGGGGAATCTTATCAATACTTGTAGATACTTAAAAGGGTGAGTGTCAGGAGGATGGGGCCAGTCTTTTTTTCAGTGGTGCTCAGTGACAGGACACGAGGAAATAGGCACAAACTTGAACACAGGAGGAACATCTGAACATGAGGAGGAACTTCTTTTCTTTGAGAGTGGAAAACTGTTGGAATAGGGTGCCCAGAGAGGTTGTGGAGTCTTCTTCTCTGGAGAATTTCAAACCCTTCCTGGACATCTTCCTGTGTGATCTACTGTAGGTGATCCTGCTCTAACAGGGGGATTGGGCTAGATGATTTTCAGAGGTCCCTTCCAATCCCTAACATTCTGTGATTCTGTGATACTATACCAGTCTTTTTAACAGTGATTTATTTCTAGTGAGAAGCCAAAAGCAGTCATTATTTAGACCAATCTGCAGAGTTGGGGGATTTCACGAACAGGGAAGTGTGTGCAAGTTTGACTTAATCCAAAGTTTAAGGAATGCTAACATCAATGATGCTTCATATTATTCATGTTTTTTAAGAAGTAGTGTCTGCACACAGGCAGAAAAGATATAATAGCCAAAAATGTGCTCTTGGAGCCAAGAAGGCCAATGGCATCTTTCCTCAAGCCTTCAGTGAAGGATGACAGTTCTCATCATCTTCTGAAACACTTCAGTAAGAAACAGCTACCAATTAACTTCAGTCACGGAGTTTAGATTAGTATTTAAAAGTGGTGTTACCATTTTGAGGCAGTCTAAAACCTTGCATTTTTCATTATTAGTTAAATTTGTCATCTTCAGTATTGCCTACAGTTCTCCTTAAGGCAGATTTTTCTCATATAATAAGGTATATATATGTACACTATTCCAACAAAGATGGCATTTTTATGATGATGTACTCTGGGGCAAAGGAACAACAAAGTGTAGGGTTTTATTACAGCCTTAATATGAATTTCACCAATTCTTAGTCTGCTCCATCAACAAAGTAAACCCACAGTGGCATTAGAAGAAAAGAGTATTCAAGCACAATAATTACACTATCAGTATGCAACTGTTCCGTAAAATTATACTTTCTTTTTCCTTAATCAGAAGTATCTGCTCATATTTCAAAATTTTTATAAACCATTTTGCCCTGTTTTGATATAGCCATTTAAGCAGCATAAAAACTACTACTTATGGCACACTTGTTCTATCATTTAAAGGTGATTCATCATGCTGTAGCCCTCTGAAGCAAAATAATATTAACTTTTTCTTAAAATTCACTTTATCTCTGGATTCTAGAAAGCTAGGTTTTATTTGTTGCATGTTTTTTATCCTTTTACATAAGATGCTGAATTGCATCTTTTAGATTTCAGCTTCCATGGTTTAAATATTCATTACATTTCTTGTTTATTGTCCTTAGTCAGTTGATAGAGGTTCACTTCATCAGTTGCTGATACTACCATAGTGCTTTAAACAAATTAAATGGTGGCAAAAGTATTATACAATTCCTCTCTGGAGGTCTTTTTTCAAAAGTAACATTCTTAAGAACAGGCCTAGTTATGCTCCTTGTCAAATGGTGTTCTTTGTATAAAACTAATTATTACAAGAAAGAAGAATTCTTAAGAGGAACAAGAACTGTCTTCAAGTTTAGATAAGACATAATGAGTTTTAAAGGCATGTTTTTGTCTCACTAATAATTACAGGACTTTTATCTGTAAGGGACATCTGAGATAGTGGGTTAAACTACCACCTTGAGTCAACTTGTGCTAAGGTGGAAAAAACAGGAAGGATGATATTCAAAGGACATCATATGTATGGGTAACTCATTTCATTCTCCACATCATAGCTTGCTGCTTTGCCTCATTCAATCCTGCTGCAGTTCAATCCTTATCTTCTTTTCTCCTTAGAAATATGTTATCTCGCTTTTAACATCACACACTTAGTTAATTCTTTCAAAAATCAATTTAAATAGTATATCTGGAAAAAAAATATAATCTAAAGTAAAGTAAATTATTCATCCTTAATTTTTTTTCACACTCTTTTCTCAACTTCTATACCACGAGATATGTGATCCTGGGTAGCAATATAATTAATTTCCACGACACTAAATGAACTATCTTCTGTCAAATTTATGGACTGGAAAGATACAGACTCCAAAGTAGTCCAATTTTTCCACAATTTCCACAAAGATATTTGTGATAAAAGCTATAGCAACAGTTCCTTTATGAATTTTGGATATAAATCTGGATTAGTGATCTAGTACGCCATAGACGTGAGCTCTTAAATCTTCCTTCTGGAAGTTTTAGGGTTTTTAGGCATTTATGAGACAAGATCAGCTAATTTACAGCTGATAGGAAAATATTCCTTTCTTCTCACCATTTTATCTTACTACTTTTTTCCTTATGTATCTTTTGCAATGACATTTTGAGAAGTGAAAGGAAGTCATGAAGTTGCAGACTGGTTATTTCAGATTTCTGTATTATTTTCTATACCTTTTGTCAAAAAAACTGTAGAATATAATTGCTACCACTTTTACAAAATTATATTAATTTTACAGTGTAATGATGTAGTATCATTTAAGATGCAAGAGTCTTGACCTTTATGATAAATATGTATTTTTCATTCAGTTTCTCGGAATAAAAGATAACTAGATTGAAATAGTCTAGCTTTAATTTGTTTGAATCTTAGAATTTGTTTTTTCTGGAATAGTTAATTTGTTTTAGGGGTTACTAAATGTATGATTTCATGTCAGTCTTACCCATTTTGTATTAAAGCTCTAACTGCAGCAATTCAATTAGTTGAATATTGAAATTGTATTAAATTAAGAGTCCAGGTATTTACTGTATTTTCAAGTAAATAGATTCTAAATCTTACAAACTTTTGAGGGTAGCACATGGACACACTGATTTTTCATGTTAGGCTTGTAGTAAGAGTACCCCGTCATTTTCTGTAAATTGTTTCACTGTAGATTAGAAAAGCCCAATTTTTCTGCATAATTATTAGTCCTTTCCCTGCATACAGAAGATAATCTTTAACAAAAGCATAGTAAATAACTTTAAAATAGCATCTTAAAAATTTTGCTATATTATCACTCTTAGGATGCATTTATCTCTGATATTTATCAGTGATATTTTAGAGTGTCAATAATTAAATAATGGATGTCTTCTTAAAAAAAACAAAGTGGAATTTAAAGTTCCTTAACAGTGATCATTGTAATAAAACCATCATCACATGTTGTTAGTGGTACCTTTCTTAATCTTTTTAACATAATTTTGTTCATTTCACATGTTTTTTGGACATTATAGTAAGCAACTTTAATTTTCTAACTAAAATTGATGTTTCTTTGCAGAAGAATGAAAGCCTTTTCACTGGTTATACAGATGTACTAAAAAATTTTGAAAGTTCATATTAGTATCCTCTTTTTATTTAAAGTTCCTGTCCTGGTTTTGTGGCGATGAAGGAGACAGCAGCCTCTGGTCTGAATTGAAAGTAAGGCTTTTTTTTCTTGTCAAAGTAGAAGCAGGAATAAAAACAGAAGCAAAGTTGTCTGTGAATGTATGTGTGAGTGTGTGTATGTGTGTGTGTGACTCCCCGAGCACTGCTTTTATAGAGTTTTCTGTATCTGAACTATAAAGTCAAACAGGATTATTTATGTTTTTCTTGATACATTCTTCCTTGTGACTATCTTAGTCGTGGCTGTTCATATACGCTTCCATACACTTTCCCAGCCTGATCTTTTCAATGCATTCATCAACTATTATCCTGTGTGGCTTGTTCAGAATAGCTTGTTTTTATTCAGGTCTAGTCCAATTTTATCTTCCAGGTGTTCAGCAAGGTCCCCACATAGCAGAAAAGTTCATTTTACTAAAATCTGGTCATATTTTTCCACCATGTGTTCAGCTTAATTCCCACGGGTTTGAGCTAAACAAGGCTGGTTCTGTTCAGTGATTTTACTCTTCATCTCAGTCTCTTCTAAGAGACGGCACTTTCTGGAGTTAGCAGCATGTTTTTACAGACAGTGTGTGCTACTAGAAGTGAAAACGCTTAATGTTTATAGTTACTATCAAGGACTGGCATGCAGAAAGGCTCTTCCTTATACTTGCTCCTATAATAACCTAGATCCCTGCTGGATCTTTTGTGCCAGTTTGGGGGTGCTGGAAAGTAGAAAGGTAGTGAGGAAGCAAAATATCACACCTCCAGGGAAGGACAGGGCAGATGACTCAAACCTGACCAACAGAAGTATTCTATATGCATTTATTAAATTCAATATAAATCTGAGCAATAACAGGCGTCAAGCTCTCTTTTTTCCTTTCAGTGGCCAGCGTTTGAGAACAACTCTGTCCATTCTTTGCCTTTGATCCCAATCCTGACTTTCTTAATCTAGCTGCGGTATCCAGTTCGCCTCTGCCACTAACCCTGGGACTTCCCCAGTGCCAGCCTAGTTTGCAGCTTAAGTGGTGATTGCTATTGGAGGGGCATATCAATTCATATCAGTTTTGTATATATTTCGCATTTTGATTATTTTCTTATTAGTATTATTAGTTTTATTAAAGCTGTTTTATTTTTCTTTTCCACTCCGTAAGACTCTCTGCCTTATTCCCTTTCCCTTCCTGTTTGGGGAGGGTGATGTGTTACAGGAGACCTGTCAGTGTTTAGTAGCCAGCCCAGGCCCTTTACATCCAGCTGGACCTTTACATGTACACAGAAGTTGTTAACTCATCCTAACCCAGTTAACATTTTTAACATTTTCAAATTACTTCTGTAAGCATTGGTATGTGTTATTTAGTGTGCAGAGAGCTTGGGCTTCCTAAAAACAGAACTTCACATCTTCATGCTTCAGCTGGGAAGTTTTTTGAAGACTGGAGACAGGAGTTAGGTAGGTCTAGCCATATGTTCACATTATGACTGCAACTTTCATCAGATGCTTTCTGTACATCAAATTCACCTTCTTTTATGTAGCTTCTTTTACGTGCTTTCAGGTGTCTGTGGAGCTACCCCATTGTGCAATTCTATTTAAAAAGGAATATCATCGTCTTAAAACAAATCACAGAATCCCTGGAATGGGTTTCGTCACCCATACTGGTAGTTCAAAAAAGGAGGAAATGCTCTTATATTTGTCCAAGAGTATTGGGAATTTGTGTGCGTATTTTTTGGATCTGGTAGTCTTAGTCGTGTAATATCTTCAGACTTACCTATGTTTCTAATTTTATTCTTTATCTCTAGCTATGAAGAGTTTTCATCTTCCTAGCAGAATTCTTAAGGCTTACTGAGATTACTTTTATTTCTGTCCTTTTAAACATGTAAAATCTATGAAAACTCCATTCTGTCACTTTTACTTTTATTTCTGGATCTGACTCAGGCTACAAGATTTAATGTGAGTCAATAGCCTTGGCTTTTTATTTGACACTTTCTGCTCTAACTAAAGAAAGCAAATCTTACAGATGAGCTGATACTTTCAACTGCTAACATGACTACCTTAAGATCTAAAGCTGGTCAATTTTGTACTTTTATCTCTGAGAACCTTCTACAGCAGCTATTCCCAGATTGACCTGTCTTGACTCCTGTGTGCTTATGAGATCTGTTCTGTCTCTGTTTAATTCTTTCTCAGTATGATTGAAGTTACCTCTTGAAGAGAACTGCTTATTGTGATAGTCATACCTGACATTTCCCTTTAAATGTACCAAGTCTGCAGATATTTTTCCTGTCTGTCAGTGCAGCTTTTTGCTTTGGACCAATAACTTTTACTTGTCCATTGTTTGGTTAGCCCATGCAAACGATATAATTCAAGATTTTTATGTGTTAAAAAGATACTTTCACCATGGACTTTTGACAGCCATGGAATTTTGACAACCAATAAATCAAATCAAGCTTCAGTCAAGTTTAGCTTTATAAAACTAATTTAGCATCCAGCTCATGTTGTGACTAAACAGGTGTACTCACAACATAGTCTATTTCAATATGCTTCTGCAGTTTTGAATTTTGCTTTTCCCTAACGACCATGGATTCATGTCTTGTTGTCAAAGTCTACCACTTCTCCTTCTCTGAAGCATAAAGTGACAGAGATAGGCAGGTGGTGTAAGTTGTTACCAAAATGATTACAGTTGTACTGTACCCATAATAGGGAGAAGCACTTACTCCAACTTAATATATTTATCACTCATTGTGTGGTGGGCCTGTATAAGCACACTGGGAGAGATATACAATATGTAGGGAA
>NW_009711941.1:107791-109920 GCF_000703405.1 Apaloderma vittatum
ACATCTTCCTACAGTAGAACCTTTTCACTTAGTGAGTGTGTCAGTATAAAAGCCTGGTCTGAAGGATCTTCTTATGTCACTATCCAGCACTGCATATTTTATTATAGCTTCTTGGGTGTTACCGTGACATTAACAGTTAAGGTTCTTGTTTCTGTGTTATAGGTAACATTCCTCCTGAATGAACCAAAAGGTTCAAGTGTTGTAGCATCCATTCTAACCTCGCAGGTTTGTCAGACACCTTGACAGCTCTCTCACCCAATACTGTCAGATTTGTTAAAATTAATTTAAAATGTTTTATGCATCTTTTTTCTTTCTTTCCACACTTTCAATGATTCTATTTTGTTTTTTTTTCTCATATAAATTCTGCTAAACTCATTTCTACTTGCTATGTTTCAGTCCCAAAAGGCTTCTCCTTAAAGCTCTGTGGAGAATAGCTCATTTCTCTCCTGCGTTTCCTTCCTATGTTTATTCTAAAATCTGTTCTTCAAAGAGTCTTTTCCCTGAGCACAACATTGGAGCACAGGAATATCCTGGTTCTGCCTCCAACACGGACTAAATAGGGAAGAGTACAGGAACATAGCAAGCCTATAGTGATACCCTTCTTAAAAATACTTTTCCAACTTATTGCTACAGGGATTTTCTGGATGGAGTTGCCTTTTGTAGAAGAGTCCATGATAGATTTCTATTTTATGGGCTTTTTAGTTTCCCATGGAATTCACATGTCAGTTTAGTGTCCACAACACCTTTTGACACTCAATGTCACAGACTGATTACAAGTAGAGAGATATCCTTTTGTCTTTGGAATTTCACTGGGTCATTCTCTTCTGGTTCCCTGTAGAAGACAATCTTTCAGAAATTGTCTTCCTCACTGGAATTGAACTGTCTTGATAAATATCTTTATAAAGCAACATCAGCTGTGGAGTAAATACAGTAGATATGCCCTATCACAATAGTCAGATGCAAAAACAAGGTTATTCATATAGAAAATCAGAGCTGAAACTTAGACATTTGGAATTGTAGTGTCTGTAGAGAACAAAGAAGACTTGCATTTTTCTATTCTCTCTGAACTTCTCCTTATCAGTTCATTATTGGGAAAATAATAATCTCATAGCCCAGGGATGAAAGCCTGGAGGATGATAATTTTATTTTTTTAGTCTTGTGCTTCTACTAATGTGACTATATATAAGATTTCTCGTACTTCTTTGAGTTTGCTTCTTTTCCTGCTGTGTCACACCCTGCAAATTCTGTGAAGGTATAATGTAGGAGAGCATCATATCTGTTTTCTCTGTGTGTGGGTTGAATCACTGTAGTGCTATGACCCTGGCAGGTGGCTAGGTGTTCATACAGCTGCCCTATCATCCCCCCTTCTCTGCTAGACAGGGAGAGAAAATATATCGAAGGGCCCATGGTTTGAGATAAGGGCAGGGAAATCACCTGCATCTACAGTTCTCAGCAAAACATTTGGGGAAATTAGTTAAATTTATTAAAAAAACAAATCAGAGAAGAGTAGTGAGAGATAAAAACAGATTTTAAAAAAATACCACCTTCCCCCCATCCTTCCCTTCCTCCCAAGCAAAACATCAGTTTATCCACCTCCTCACCCCAAGATGCACAGGGGGACAGGGAATGGGGGTTACGGTCAGTTCATCCAATGTTGGTTTCATCGCTCCTTCGTCCTCCAGGGGAGGAATCTTCACTCTTCCTCAGGGCCATTGCGGGATCTCTCTCACACATGAACATTCACACATATTCACACACACACTTCTCCAGCGTGAGTCCTCTCACAAAAGGACAGTTTGCTCCAGTGTGAATCTGAGGTACAATCTTTCAGGGGAAACTGCTCCAGTGCGAGTCCCCTGCAGGTGTCACAAAAGTCCCACCAGCCAACCTGCTCTAGTGTGGGTATCTTTCTCTGCCACGGGCTACAGGCTCTGACAGCAATCTGCTCCAGCACGGACTTCCCACAGGGTCACAGCCCCTTTCAGGCATCCATCTGCTCCAGCATGGGGTCTTCCATGGGCTACAGCTGGACACGTACACCTCACCCATGGGCTGCAGGGGGACAGCCTGCCTCACCATGAAAAAAAAACCCAGGGAGCTCTCTGCTCTGGCACCTGGAGCACATCCTC
>NW_009711942.1:0-38401 GCF_000703405.1 Apaloderma vittatum
TAATCTTGGACCTTGAGACAGATTAAATTAATGGAATGAGTCTATCTTGACTTGATTGACTTATTTGATGGAGATATTTTGATTTCTGCTACAGCTTCAGAACTTGGTATGAAGTTAACTTGACAATCTTAAGTATCTGCTGAGCATGTATGATGGGTGTCTAAGGCAGTTGTGTATTTTCATTATGAAAATGTACCTGAGTATCTGTATCTTATAGGGTGGGGTCTGCTCATTCTGACAAAGATGCATGAACTTTTCTGGGACCTGGAACATGTCTGATAGCTTTATGCAAGTGGTTTTTTGTGGAGGGCTGTGTATGAGGATAGCTATTTCCAGTCTCTTCTTGTCTCGGTCCTTTGTAATGGATTTCAGAGCTGCCTTAGAGTCTCTGAATGCCTGAAGGTACTATGATGCATTCAAGTTCAAGGTATGAAAAGTATGTGACTTGTCAGTTGAGAATTGAGATATGAATTGAAATCTCTGGAGGCAACGGTGTGTGTGACGATCCAAAACAAGAGTTTGGGCATAGGCTGTCTCATTAGGTGTCTTATAACCCTGGTGACGTACTGTAATAATGGAAATGAACACGTAGAACACAGTAAGTTTATGTTGAAACTTGCTGGAGCATAGAAGTGTATTTGCATCTGTTGAGTTTATTTGCTCTGTGTCCTGAGGGACACTCTTAGTGATGTAGAGTGCTGTAAAGGAAGCCATAATGGCTACTGGAAATAAAAAATAAAATGGCCTTTTTCTTATGTTTAAACTTTGAAAACCACATTTTGAATGTAATCATCCTGTGCGCTCACTGTTATGTATTGTAAAACTATTGATTCTCTCTGTTGCTTTTATGTAGTTATGTCAAGCTAGCAATTTTGGAAATGCTTGTTTTCTTGCCCTGTGTGGCAGATTGCTACTTTTATTTCCAGTGTAGCCTGACAGCTATTAGTATTCAGATGCTCACTCTGCATGTTATTCCAGCTGAACAACATTAGTGTCAAACTGTTTAATATTATTCACAGGAGCTGTCTGACAAGCCTGACAGTACTTACTCATCAGCGGTTTACTAGCACTGCACAGCTCTTAACTGCTTGATTAAAAACAGTGCCATGCTTTTTTTCATTGCGAGTGAATGACATTATCAAGTGAGTACGTGTCATTAGCTGATAATGCTGTAGATTTCTCAAACTTTAGGGCTGACCTTGCAGAAATACTAATGTTTGGTAGACTTGTTTAGTGGCAAGCGTTGGACGAGACGAATGGGCAGCTCCTGTTCTTAGAAGGAGGTCAGATGTCCATTTCCCTTCTGAGTGCAACAGCAGGTTGTAGTTAGCTAAGAAAAGCCCTTTTTAACTTGACAAATGACAGGTAGCTTCTTCAACATGAAGTCAGTTACTCTTCCATCAGCTCAATTGACTGTATTAAGTCATGATCTTAAGTATTAGTTATCTGGGTGTGTTCCTGTGTGGCTGCCCTAGGGGATCTTGCTCTGGCAGGGGGATTGGAGTAGATGATCTCTAGAGGCCCCTTCCAATCCTGAACATGGTATGATTCTGTGATTTGTCTTAATGTTTGAACGTCGTGGGTCTTATTTCCAAACAAACTGGACTGAAAATTGTTGAAATAAAATTTCTATAAATCTCATCTTGAAATGAACATGGCATGATTCTGTGATCTGTCTTAATGTTTGAACTTGGGTCTTATTTCCAAACAAACTGGACTGAAAATTGTTGAAATAAAATTTCTATAAATCTCATCTTGAAAAAACATCTAATACAAAACATTAAGGTTTAGATTTGCTGAAGGACAGGTCCTTTTAGACGTTTTCTGGTAAATTGAAACTGATGGGTAGTCAGTCTGATTTCTGCTTGGCTGAATGAAGACTGACTGTGGTAAACTGAAACTGATGGGTAGTCAGCCTGATTTCTGCTTGGCTGAATGAAGACTGACCTGTGAAGCTAACTGGGGACTAGAGCTCTTAAACCTCGAAAGACAGGCTGTCCTCTTACACGTGTGTTTTCACTATGTAGTTGCATTTTTGCCCTCTGTTGCTCCTTGCTCATAGTCCTGCTTATTTGTAAGCTTTTGCTGTTTCACCTTGAGGAAGATAAACAGTCAAGTGTTTCAGTTTCTGGTTTAGTGTTTCTTTTTCTCGTTGGTTTGTTATTCTGTTGATTTCCTGTCTTTGATGTTTGCAGCCTGTTGTGGAAGTAACCTCCAGCGACTGTGTCTATGTTTATCTGTTCCCTGGTGTTACCCTGTGGTGCGTTTCATGTGTCCATTTGGTATTTATACACCACTTACATCTCTATTATTGAACAGGCAATCAGAACAATGTATGTGCTTGTGGTTTTGTTATTAAATTTACTGTAGGAATTTAAATGGCTGCTGTATTTATGTCCAGAAATGCCAGTGGCAAGATTTCCCCGGTCAGTTTAGCCACCTTCTGCTACAGGCTTCAAGGACAATGGAGAAGTGAGTATAACTGGGCTACATGCCTGTGCCAAGATCTAGTAGGGTTCTTTGTAGTATTTTTGAGATTTCAAAACAGTAGGGTTGCTGGTTAACATATTGAGTATACTATGAAGGTACTTTCTTCAGAATTAGATTATTTTTATGATTTGGAACTGGAACCATTCTATTCTACTTAATCTTATGGTTATTAGTTATTTCATGTTTTTATTTCTGCACACTTTAACTATGGTTTTGTATGTTATCCTGAGATAATGTATAGATATGAATATGTGGCTGAGAAAATGCGTAGCTATTTCTGCCTGTTCAGATAAACTGAAGATTTAGTTTTATTTTCAAAGAGTATGTCCCCTTTTAAAATAAGCAGGTGGTATTCTGTTAAGCAAAAGCAAAGATCAATTGATTTTTAACTATTAAATTTTAGAAATTATTTTAAGAATGTGAATATTAGACTGTAGATTGCTATTCCTCATTTAAGCCACCCGTTAGCAAGGATATGTCCTGGTGAGGGTGGAAACTGGGAATTAAATGACTAACGAGGCATTAATAAGGGCAAAGAAGAAAAGGAAGTGGTACTGGAATAGAGGGATGGAGAGATAGGGTAGTATGTGCCAAGTATGCAACCCCACCACAGCAAGGAAGCAGGCGAGAATGTGGCTGTGATGCTTGTGACATGAAACACAAAGCAGTGTTGTTTAACTCATTCTGATTTCTGTTGTGCTGATCTTGGAATTCATCTTGATCTGCTTCTGGCAATAGCAATTGGAGGAGAGCATTAAGTTTCTTGAATCCATGTTAAGAACAAGATGAATACTGAAACTTTGGGGTTGATATTTATTACCCAGGCAAATGAACAAGGCACCGTAGTACAGTTGATAGTTTTTGAGAATACGGTGCTGTATTACAACAAAACCTTGGATTTAAGGGCAGAGCTTCCTGGTTTCTGACTCCATTGAAGTCTGCTTTTGCTATTAGGCATGAGCTAGTGGTCACTGGCATTGGCCACTGATACTGGCACTTTACAGGGCAGAAGGATTTGTGCAGGAAAAAAACCACAAGGAAAATGATTTACAATTATAATATGTTTGTAGTACTGTACGACATTAAACTCTTGAGTTTTAAGGCATGGATAGAAAATTTAGCAAAGAAAATGCCAGCACCCTTCCTGTTTATGGATTAGTTGGTTTGTTCCAAGAACTGCTTTCGAAGACATGTATATTGTGAAATATGTATCTGGTATAAATCCAAGGGTGTGACGTACCTGAGTATGTATGCATGATGTACGTACTGTGGGAAAACAGTGTTGACCACTCTTGTTTTCTCTCCTTGTCTAAAGAAAGATGAAAATGTTATATCCTTCCCCCCCAAAAAACCCCAACAAACAAACCAAAAAAAAAATCACCAAACAAAATGAACTAAAAGCCTCAAAACTTTTAATCAGCCTTCTGGTTAACAGCGATATGAAATTGCGTTCCGATTATTAATTTTCTGTGCAAATTTCACTATGCTTTTTATATTTATTTTTTTTAGTAAATAAAATGGTGTAACCATTGAAAAAAGGGGTATGGATTAAATTTTCTCTTTACGACATCTAGACAATCTTCGGTCCTCAAAACACCCTATTGGAAAAAATAAACAACACTCTTCAGTCAGATTAAACTTTGAGTGAAATGTGTATGGGTAAACAGTAGAAGAAATTTTGTTTCTGAGTCATAGTTTAAATTCTCAACATGTCTGTATGAAATAATAAAGACTATTGTATGAAGTAATACAATATGAAATATATAAGTATTTAATATTTTTTTTCTTCGGGAGTGTGGTTAGTTTGCACAGTTTTTGATATGAAATTATGTGTGTTTCACTGAATAGAAATCTTGTATTGATCACTGTTAGTGATGCCACTTTACCTCAAGGAGGGTCAGCTCAACTGATTTCCTCTCATGCCATTCATCATGTAAATAAGATCAAGTTTAGGCTTTAGCAGTGGCATTGTTGCTATTTGTCTACACAAGTGATGTCTTTGGTCGTCTTAAATGCTCCTAGACAGTATGGTTTCCTTTAGGCTGGTATAACACATTTATCAAATAGTTCTTGAAATAGTGTACTGCAAGCCTGATCTCTTTTGGTTGGAATTCATGTGCATGCAAAGCCTGCGTTTTAACTGTGATGCGCAGTGTGTTATCAACGAATGGTTGATGATATTGGGCTGTATTTGTTGAGGTCCGTGTTATTGCATGAGGCAACCTGTTACAGCAACCTTAACCCCGACTCAGGTTGCTGCTTCTTGTTGTTTATTTCCAAGAGGAGAAAACTGGTGCTTGTTCTCTGACAGACTGGAAAAGAGCTGCCGTCATTGCCAGCATTGTCAAGGGTATGTCATCCTTCAGTCCCTGGCTTCTTCAGCCGTGAGTGGGGCTCTTGGGAAAGTGATTGGCGTCAGCTAAGTGAGGTGTTGAGTACCGACTCTGTAAAATCACTGGTAATGTGATCACAGACAGCTAAGAGTTTGCTGGGAAAAATACGAAGATGGATAGGAATGGAGCACTGAGGCTTTTGTCGTATCACATTTTTTCTCTTTAATTCATCTAGAGTTTTTATCTTAGTCTTGCCTTGAAATAGACTCCTTGAGTTACTTGACACAAAAGGGCTGCTTCATAGCTTTCTTGTGAAACAGCTTCAATTGCTGAACTTGGGGACAGTTCTTAGGAATGTGGGGTTTTTTCGGTGGGGGTTTGGGTTTTCTTTGGGTTTGCTTGTTTGTTTTGTTGTTGTTGTTGTTTTTTTCAGAATTGTCTTAAAGGAGGTAAGTGCCAGAGTAATTAGTGCGTTATGTCTGCTGCTATTCCAGCATTGTCTGGATACCCCAGACTGGAGGAGCCAAACGTAACCTTAATAAGCTTGCATACCCCTTTCAAGGGTGACATGCAAATGAAATGGATTACAAGAACAGGTTTTAGTCCTTAAACTGAATGTATCCCTATTCAGAAGGTTTACTGTCACAATCATAACTTGCTTTTTTTGTTTCTCTTAAAGGAGTCATCTTCAAACAAGAGAGAAATCCTGTCTTCCCTGAGCTGACACGTTACCAGAAACCCAACTAATATTTACTCTACTCTGCAGCGAGATAACTTTGTCTCCTGACAGGTTTGCAGCACCTTGACAATCATTATATTTATATGAAAATTTCTTAGTATTTTTCCATTGACTGTAAAACAGAAACTAGTTATTTAACTGAGTGTATTTGGTATCAAAGGCATTTTGAGGTACTTTGGCATCAGCACAGTGAGAGACATTGTTTTTAAGATGAATGGGTTTTGTAATCAGGTAATTGTCAGTTTGACTAAATGATAATGAAACATTTGGAAGTTGTATTTATTTTTGAACTACTGCACCTTTTTCAAATTGTTGACGGTGTACTGAGAGACACAGCTAGGAAATAAGACATGAAAACCAGGAGAAACTGAGCTGAAGATGTGAGGTGCTCTTTGTAGTGGTGACACCTATAATGTGAGATTACCTTTTTCAGTTGATAGAGGTTTAGCCTAGTTCTGAAACAGAGTGGAATGAGGCAGTTAATTGACCATTCGCTGTTTTGCTGACATGACAATAGAGACAAGATAGGTCTCTTAATACAGCTCAGGATAACTCCTCAGAAAACCTCCAATGTAATGCGATTCAAACATCTGGGGAAGTGTTAGTTGTTTCTGAATGGTATTTGCTTCAAAAAATGCTTAGTGATCTAATCAAACGATAGAAAAGTTATACATGATGCATAATGTAAATTATCATGCAATGTAGTCATTCATTTTCAACAAAGTCATATGTTTAGTTTCTATCTGAAATTTGCTGTTTTATCTCTGAAACCAGATGCTGCATTAGAGAATTCTTTTCTTATTGAAAGCAGATTTTAATAAGTAGTTCAAAACTGAAGGTAATACTTCTGAAGTGCTGTGCCAGAAAAAAATAAATGACATTAACAGTGCAGATTTCATTATAAAATGCACTATAGAGAGTTTACAATCTTAAAATATAAAATAGGAAATGGCTCATACTGTCAACCTTTTCACAGCTCCAGACAGTAAAAAGTGAATATTTATGCGTACTTAACCCAAAGAGAAGGTGTAACTTGATTGGAATCACTTTTACCACTTCAGTTAGAAAAACATGGACAATATTACCATCTATTGCATGGTGATTTTCATTATATACTTGAAGGTGTAATTGCTAGTAAAGTTTCTGCTGAGTCTCTGCACAAGAGTGTGCTACAGCTTAACGTATAGCGACGTTGAGTTATTTACTTGTGTATTTTAAGAAAGTGCACTAACAAATACTCAAATTATTGTTGAAAAGATACTTACCTAGGATTAAGAAGTTAGAACTACATTTTTGCTAAACATCTTATGTGTTGCAAGTATGGAAATGCAGCTACACCAGTTATAGTGAGCCTTTGGTATGTTATAAATTAAGATTCCCACCCCAGGAGCTTATCGGTATTGCAGCCAGCCTGATCGTCAGCCTGTGCATTGTATTAGATGAAATAGCAGCTGATGGCGGTAAGCCAGCCATGAGTTTTACAACCCAAGTTGGGGACAAGAAATGCAGTATGGTCTTCCATGTGAAGATGCAGGATTTTCAATGTAAAGAGAACAAACAAATTTTTTTTTTTGGTTCCTCTTCTTCCTTTCTAAATGGAAATGTAGCCTTTGCCTTAAACGGGCCCAAGAAGGTAACCTGGTCAGTACGAGAAGCCATACTCTAACAAGTGCTCTTTCAGAGTGAGCTCCATGATGGTTTAGTACTTCAAAGAATTTAACAGGTGGATTTTCCAAGTGCAATACGTGCTTTGGTTGTGCTTCAGTGAATTGGTGGGTGATAATTTTCAAAGAAAATGATGAGTCAGAACTGTTCGGAGTTGCTTACCTCGAATGTCGCTGCAGTGAGGTACTGCCTTTCCATTGTAATTCTGTGAGCAGCTAGACCCCTTTGAAATGTCAGTTGCTAGACATCTCCCTGGGGAGATGTCAGGAGGAGGTGTTGATATACTGACTTGAATACACAGAAATGTGTCAGAGCTGGTTGTAGGTCTGTGAGTCTTTGGTGAATAGAATGTAGTTGTGATTGCAGGAATGAATTGGCCGGTGGAATGAAAGTGCGTGAAGGGAGATGAGGAGAATGCAGATGGCGCCGTGAAGGCATGCCACGAAGATGGAGCTGAAATAGGAATGAAAAGCAGGGCCTGGGAACACGGGCGGGACGCTGTGCTTGTGCAGTTGTAGCTTTTGTGTCACACAAGGTAATCTGGACACCACTGCACACCTATGCCAGGTGTTGTTTTTGGATGATACAACAGGCAGAGGCACTTAATATTGCCTGCTATCTCAGTGGCTCTGTGCCTTCGTGGAAAGGACAGGCGTTTTGGTACTTGACTCAGTTTTCCTCCTCTGTTAGCACAACAAGTCCAGGCAGTTGAGTCCTTGTGAGGGAAGGACAATTCTGACACTTTGAGAGGGTGTATATATAGCTTATAGATGGGTGTGTAGAGAAATGCTCAAACAGAATTGTGAAAGGACACTTAGTGGATTTTGTTTGCAAGCTACGTCTTAAAATAAGATGCAGTACACTGTTCCCTTGAGAGCAAATATCATCGTGATGACTTTTAGCAGCTTTAGCTCATTGAGCAATAGAAATTCTTGCAGATTTTAATATAAAGAAAGAAAAAGATGAGGTTTTGTTTAATTAGATTTTCATACTTAATTTTGTTTTCCTTCACATGGCTGGATGGATTACTGCCACAGCTGTGCATTTAAAGTAGTTCTGAATTTCTTGGAGGCAGTCAGAGCTTACCATGCAGCTCCTTACCGAATCGTACGATGTTGGGCATTTTGTTCTGCACCCAACTAAATCAGTGAATTAGAGTTCTGCAATACTGTCACCTGATGGTAAGAAGTCGTGGCATTGGAGACTTGCCATTGAGAAAGTTGCTTCTGTTTAATTATTGGCCAGTCTCATTAGCACATCTGACTTCATCTTAGAATTTCAGCGTGTAAAACATCTAACTTGTGCATGAGAGAGATGTATTATTTCTGTCTTTATCTTAAAAAATCCATATACATGAAAGGAATTAATTACTTCATGATTTAGTAGATATCTAACAACCTTCCTGGGTAATAGAGCATGAATTAAAATTCAGTGTGGTGGCAGGTATATAAAAAATATATTTAAACTTCAGCTTTTAGTGTACGTTGATTCTTTCAACTGCTGTACATTGACTGTCTTATAGGCACCTTATGTCTTCTGCTCCCTGATCTCTCTTCTCGCTCAGTCTGTGCAGTCACTTGAAAAAGATGGTTCTGAGTGCGGCACAGCTGTGAGGGTGAGCATGCACTGATAGGCTGAGTGAGACAGAAACTCTGATTTGTATTAATAGGAGTGAACTGAGGCTCCCTAGGATATAAGAATGAGAGTAAGATTTCATGTGACAGGATAAAGATGTCATAAAAAGATTATGGTTACAGGCAATGCTAACTGGTTTAAGAATTATCTCAGAAGTCATGAGACGTGACATAATACAGAAGGTACTAGTGATGGCAGTAAAGAATTGTTTTACCATCCATTGCCTTACTGTAACCTTAACTAATAAATTGTGTTTCTTCTATGCTGAGGTCACCTTCCTTCTGTCTGGAGCACATGTTGTGACAAAGTTTTCTACAGCTCTATGTGAGAATGGTAATTGCAGTGTAAATGGAGAAAAAAAGAAATCTCTTGTGTTCTATGAGCTCTTATGAGTCACTCCTATCATGTGATCCTTTATTTAATTACATGAGATTTCAGAGATAATGCTCCATAATACTTTCTGAAGAATATCACCATGTTGTTGTTAAGAAATTATTCTTTTAGATGATCCTTCTGGTTTGCATGTGCAGGAGCAAAAGTGTCAAGTATGCTGTCACTGAAGTGACTGAGCAATATTTGAAAGTGTTAGTCGGAGGATAAGAGGTTAATAAGGATGCTTCCCCTGAAATGACTGATAGAGGAAACAGATATATTAATTAGTGATACTCAAAGATCTTCCTTATGATCTTTGTGAGACAGGCTTTTCATAGTCGTGGAAAACATTTCTTGTAGGAAAAAGCATGTATTCAGAGCTGTCTCTGCACGTGTGAAATATAAACCAGTTGGACCAGCAGTTTGGCACCTGATTTCTGGGAAATAACTTTGAGAACTGAAATGGGAGCTTCAATATTTAAATTTATGTGGGGAATTTAATATCATACTGAGCAGAAGGATGGACAAATACTTGAGACAAATAAGTTAGGTAAAGTGGTGTGGCAATTTTCCTTCCATGGAAACTCTTGTTTTCTTTTTTTTTTTTCTTCTTTTCCTATTTTTAGTTGATATTTTCTTGTCCATAGGAGGTTTTTTCCCTTGCCCAATTCTTTTTCCTTTTTTTTCCTTATTTTTCCTTTCCAACTTATATTTCTTTGCTGATTATTTTGCCGTTGGGGTTATTAAAAAAATGTACGGGTAGTAATCCCTTTCTGTTTGCTGGAATTGAGCAAATGGGTTCAGCTACTGCACTTTTTTCCCCTGCCCAATTATTTTTCCTTTTTTTTTCTTTTTCCTTATTTTTCCTTTCCAACTTATATTTCTTTGCCGATTATTTTGCCGTTGGGGTTATTAAAAAAATGTATGGGTAGTAATCCCTTTCTGTTTGCTGGAATTGAGCAAATGGGTTCAGCTACTGCACTGGCTGTGTTCGTTTTGATGCTTTGCAGAATCCTTGGAGCAAATAGAGAATAGAAACTAAATGGGGGTTACACTTGTACAGAATTTATTGATTTTTACTGCTGTAGGAAAAAAAACCAAACCAAGAGAAGGGTACAAGTAGTGAGGTGGAAGGGATGGGTTAAGAGTACTAGGAAATACTGATTGAAAATACCGTAGTGGTAGTGTAATATTGGAGAAGGTGAAGTGGAAATTCTTGGGAGGGGAAAAAATAATTCAAGTAAGATAGTTTTCAAGGGGTATAAATAGGACTGTTAGTGTCTTGTGTTTTGTTTTTTAGAAATTCCAAAGAAAAGAGAGAAAAATATTTTATAAAGCTTTACGATTGCTGAAGTTGGTTCAAGTAAATTCTGAGCACAGCATGACAGAGCCCTAGTTTCTTATAAAAGTTTCCAAGAGAATATCTCACATAAGGAAATACTAATCGAACTGAATTAAGAACTACCTGGTTAATACACTGGAAAGCTCACAGGGTAGTAGGCCAAACTCGGGTACAGTGTGGACATTTGATAGCAAGCGGCATAGTGCTTCAGGCGGGGTTTGCCAGAATCTGTGGGCAATGCTAGTTTAAACAGTGAGACTCAATTGCAAGTAAATAAAAACTCAAAATGATAGACACCAAAACTGCTCTGCTTTGCACTTGGCAAGCTCAAGTTCTTCTATGCTGGTGGCTGTCACTGCACTGCTTACAGTGGCTTTCCTAAGCTGTTACTGTCCTAATTTAAACTTTGACTTCCCGGTACAAAGGATAAATCAAAAGATGAAAAACCTCCTGCTATAGATTCTTTTTTAATAGAAAGTGACAGTTTAATTTGGCAGCGTTGAGCTGAAAGGATGCTTCGACTTAGTAGAGAGTGCCAGCATCAGCAGCTCTAGAGTAGCTGGAACTACAGAAACATGAATAATTAACAGATAAGCTTGAGTTCTTCAGATCTTTTGCAATTACTTAATTTAGAAAAGTTTTTGCCATTAAATCCTGGAGTTGTATTTTTGTAATCAACTTGGTTTTGCTTACTGAGAGATAATGCGTGTGTAGTGCTGGTGCCTGAAGTGTGGGTCCTGAACTGAAGTTGCCCTCTAGGTGAACCTCACAGCCTCACCTGTATAGTGTTCATCACCTGGGTAATGTGTTCATAACCTGTTCTAAGCATGGGTATATATTCCAGTGCCAGTCTGTAAAAGCTTTGCTGTCAGACTAAATGTGTGGTGGGAACTAGCAGAACAGCCTTTCTTTAACTCAAGGGCAGGTGCAAGGCTGGGAAATGAGTTGCCTCTCGCTTTGGTAGAAGAATGTGTCAAGACAGCGAGACCAGAGGCCTGTCTTGGGTGAGAAATGTGTGATTAAGGACCGAAATAGGGAGGGAGACTCCCTTGTGTCCTTCCTTTAGCCCTGGCCAGGCTGTGGGAGGAATCCAACGGAGCGAACAACACGAGATGTTCCCGCATTCAAAGCTCTGTCAGGTTGTTTATTTAACAGTCCAAAAGCTGGACCCTCTTGCAGCGACTCTGGAGCCCTCCCCTACGAGTGGACGCGCTGCGCAGGACCTCCCAGTGGCCGGGGGCGGGGCCCCAGAGCCCTCGCTGCAAAAAAACCTGGGGTCTGTATGCTGTGGTCGGGTCCATTGGTGCTGGATCTTTGTTTGTAACTTTGGCCAACCCTGCGGAGTGATGATGAGGTGCGTTGCCCTGCTTGTTCTCCTTGCTGCTGAGAACGAGAGTATGATCAGCTTGCATTGCCTTATTCTTATAATACTTTGACATAGACAGTAAAATAATCCAACCCTTCTGTTGGTGCCTGTGTCCCTTTTCTACGGGATGCTCCCCTCCCTGGGCCAATTAGCAAAAAATGCAAGTATGTAACATTTATTTTTTTTTTACAAAGTAAATTTGATATGTAGTTTTATGCATGATTTTGTTTCAAGATGACAAACTTGGTTTTGGAGGCTAATTTTTTGCTAGTAGGTAGTGGATTCTTTTTTTAAATCACTGTTTTTTCTTTCCCAAGATACAGCAACATTAAAACATTAATTTGTGCTTCTCAGATTCTATAAAGCCAAATGACCTGCAGCTTTTAGATAGTTAGGAAATTCAAGAGTAATTGTAGCTGTGTTGACAGGGTGTCATAGTGCAGCCTGCAGCTTGATGTAGCACCATTGAGCTCTTAGGTCTCAGTTATCTCAGTAATACGTGTTATTCTATAGTATTCTATTACATATTACATGTAGTTGTAGTAATAACTATATTCTAGCTAGAGTAAATAGCATTCAGAAAACTGAGTATCATGATAATGGCACAGAAAATCATTCTTTTTATATTTATGCCATCTCTGTTATTAGCTCTGCAACAACCTCCTGAGGTGGGATATGGTACCACCATATGCTGGAATCAAAGCAGCCAGTTCCTACTGCAAGGAATTTCATAGGAAAAATGTGTGTTTTCAGAAGTTGTTCTGATATATTTCAGTGTACAAGAGCTCAGCTGGTGGTTTCAGTTCAATTTCTTTTGAGTATTCTGTTAGTAAAGACTAGACAGTTTTGCTCTGAGAAGAACTTACACGTGCAAAATGTTTGGGGGTTTTTTTTCCCTTCTCCTTCCTCCCCTGTAAATACATTGAATATTTTTTCTCCTGATTACCTCTTCATGGTACTGTAACATGGAAAATGTTTATTTGAGGAAAGTATATACTTTTTATATGTAATGAGAGTAAATGTAACTTTTTGTTCTATTTCTCTGACCTTGAGTATAGGTGGGTTTCTAACAGTAGGTATGAAAAGCAAGAGAAATACTACCAGTCGTAGTCTTTCAGAAGAAGAATGTACTGTGTTCTGGCAAGGACTGATCTTTGACTAATCTGGATTTTTCTATAGCCTCAAATTTACAACTAAAAAAGCTTGCATAGCAAATTAGCAGAAAGATTAATTAGTGTTACAATCTAATCGTAGATGATCAACATAGCGAACAGAGCCACTGTCAGTAATACGGCATTTCTAATGATAAAGTAAGTGAGGCCGTAAGCTAAGCTGGAGGTCACCTGAGCTGACTTTATATTCTAAGTGGATCTAACTAGGTGAGGTTTTTCAGGGCCTGGTTTTGAGCTATGTCAAGGATAGAGAATAGCTCAACTGCCAAATTGTTTTGTTACATCATCTCTACTTAGAGATACATTTATTTTTTTTTGGTACTTGCTCCCTCAAAAACAAAGCCAACAACCAAATGTGTGATAAAAATCCAACCAAACAAAAACCCCACAACAACTAAAAGCCCCACACACAGAAAAAAAATAAGGAAAACCCAGCCTCTTCCATGTTTTTATTTGTGGCATGGCTTCTGCTGTCACCTTGGATGTGAATTGGACCGGTTGCAATGTCCTTCTCTTTTCCCTTGCCCAGCAGAGGTTTTTACAGGGAACCTCTCACGGGATGAATTGACTGTTATGGATCCTTGAGGTTGTGATGGAGCTGTGGATTGGTTTGAACTGGGAACAGTCCCAGTCATGTCAGAAATATGAGATCCAAAAAGTGCTTTTAATATAATAAGTAGTTCACTCTGTAGAAATGTAGAAGGTGTAGCACTGTTGACCAAACAAGAAACAGGCAAAGAAGGCAGACGACCAAAGGCTTTGTAAACACATCAGGAACAAAATTGTCATGTTTAAGGTAAAGTTTAGTAAATATTGTCAAGCTTGGGCAAGTATCTTTCCAAAATGTTTATGAACAATGTTTCCTGCTGCATGTGATGTCTCTTTTCTTTCCTGTGTATAAGTCAACTCACCAGAACAGATTTCCTTCACAGTACTGTTGAGGGCAGGGGATCTTGAAAGAAAACCAGGGCTAGATTTGCTTTTACAAGGCTAAAAAAACCAACCAAAGAAAAAAAATGTCTGTCTCACCCTTGTGATAGCAGTGTCTTTCACTCTGTCATGACTGGTATAATTAGGAAAGGAGGCCTAATTAGGTCTTATAGTGAGGTGTGATGGAATGTATAGTAACAACACAAGGTACTAATAGCGTACAATTATTCTGAAGTGTAGAGTTAGGGCAGGAGCTAAAACCTACAGCAAAAAACAGCCTCACCTAACTCTTCATTAGTATGTGAAGGCAGTGGAGTTCTAAACTGGGTTTATGAGTTAATTTACTGCTGAGATAGTGAGAAATCCTTTTTTTGGAAAGCAGAATTCCTGAAGTATAAGACCTAGTATTCCTCCTGTTCTCATGTGTCTTATGTAATGCCTTAATGAAAGCAGAAAGTACAAGACTGAAGTGCTTTCAGGCTTAAGATAATTAAGTAGACAAGTGCTCTTTTCTTTAAATGTCAGGCTCTGTTCTCATTATTTTTAAGAACTTCAGTTAAGAAGTAATTGGTCAGGCATTACTTGGAGCAGGTGTTTTGGTCCATGTGCCTTAGCTTCTCAATGCTAATCATGCCTGTGTTCTGTTATCATCCTTAGTCATTCAGGTAGTGTTGTGTCACTTCTGTTGTTGCCATCAGCGATAAAGGTTACTGACAAATTATGGCTCGTGCTTTCTGTGTTTTCTGACTGATTTTATTTTTAATTTCCAAGATGCATTGACAAAGTTGCTTAGAGCTAAAGATGACTTACTGAGTAAACTATTTTTATAAAACAGGTTAAATTCCCTTCATCTTCATTGGAATTTTACTGTATTTTTTTACGTGTATATTACTTAGTCTCTAATGAATTTATAAGAGCTGGATTTTTGTCTTAGCCTTTAATGTGCTTGCTATAGGAATGTAGCATGCATGTTTTAGGTTTAACTTTTGGACTTTCTCTGGAGTCCTGAATTTCTGGTATCAGAGTATTTTTTACAAGGATAAAATATAATGCCATGCATTAAGGACAGGTGGCATTTTACATGGGGCTTAACTGTGGGGTTTAACAGAACTGTGCATGGAAGGGAATACTTCTGTCCATATGACAACATCAGCCTTGGGTACTCCTCGTGTTACCGCTTTGTTCCACAAGCTGACTTCTCTTTCCAAGATATTGTTTTAGTTGCTTGTAGAAACCTTTCACTTAGTATCAGTCAGGCTGTTAGACTGTTTGACAGTGTAAATAGTAAGAAAATTACTGTTGTTCTTTTTCACTGAGTGGCTCGATGTGCTACAGTCAACAGCAATGCGTTAAATCTAACTTGTTTCTCTTAAATCAGCTCAAGTCAAGTGATCTGTCCCTGGACTCAGGTGCAGACTTCTGGGGTGGAATGTTTGTATTGGCTGCTTGGAAGGGCCTTAGTACAGTAAAAAGTGACAATAATAAGTGTGAGATAATAAGGTAAAGCTCAGGAAATGGATGGGGGGAGAAAAACCTGCCTGTTCTCAGGGTGTTTTATGGGAACGTGGTGGTGTTAATTAAACAGCTTATAGCAGAGTTTTGGTTGAAGGCTTTTGCTTTTTACAGGAATCTGTCATGATTAAAAAAAATAATCTCTATGTTAAGTCAAAACAAAGAAGGTGTCCTAGAAAAGTAGATGAATTTCATGCTAATTGTATTTCACCATACCTTCATCACTTGGTTCTGCATAGTGGTGGCTGTGTTAGATCTCGCTCAGAGCATATAGGCTGTGGTGTCACACGTGAGATCTGGTATCTGAGTCTGTCTGAAAGCTGGATAATCGTGTGAGTGATAGTATGGTAGCTTCTGTCAGTTACTGAGATCCTGCTTTTGGTTTAATTCTTATTCCCTGAAAAAAAGTTTCACAGCAGTGTTTTTGGTAGGGCTAGTATTCCTCAGCTATCCATGACCATTCAGTGTCCTTTAAAAAAAAAAAAAGCTAAGAAATTAAATATAAATATATAATATATATGGGGTTTTTTCCTAGTTGAGCATCAGTACTGTGTTTGAGTTGTATCTAATATGACTGCCAAAGAGGCAGGGCACACTAGATTATTTCAAGTGATGGCATTCAAAAGCAGTCAATAGATGAGTTGTTTAACAGGTAATAAGGAAATAGCAAGTAAGTTATTTCTTAACAAATAATTTTTACTGGCAGTTGCTTTCTGTACTTATGTCCCTCAAGGGTAATTCAGTATACAAACAAATCTGTGGAAATTTGGTCAAATTTTGTGAGTCTAATTAATTCCCTCTCCCACAAGAATTCTTTTGTCAAGCTTGTCAGTAGGGAAGCAGGACGTGAGCTGGAAAACATTGATAAAACATGACAAACAGCTCTTAGTGTTTGATCTGTCGTTCACATGTAAACCAATGCTGCTGCATAAAGCAAAAATGTGTGGCAAGGAAATGAAAAATCATGGGAAATGCCTCCCTCCAAACAAGAAAATAAGCAGTAAGACAATGTAAACCCTGCTTTCCTTTTACACTGCCAGAGAATGCTGTACTAAACCTAACACTTGCTTTTGAATTCTCCAGTTGACCACAAGGAGTAGTAGTAAGTGCAAAATAAACCCATGTTGAACAAACACCTGGAACTTGAAAGAGTAGCTACTGGTTTCTGTCTGGTAAGATTGAAGTCAACAACTGTTTCATTAGCTGTGCAAAGCAATTTTGAGACAGATATGATACCCAATAATTTTTTTTCAGGAATTGTTGAAAGCCGAGGTTGCATCTATTTATTCCAGAGGATAGCAAGGCAGTTGGGCAGCGCTCAGCAAACTGACTGAAGTTACTTAGAGCAGCTGGAGTGGAAAGCGTTTCTTCTGTTGGCATTTTTAGAAATGTATTTGAAAAGTACTAGACTGGCTATTTTTAACTCTCAGGCACTTCCATTTGTGCTTGGAGAGGACAATTTTTTTTTGGAGGGGGGAGGAAACAAAAATCGCCGAGTATGGAGGAACTTACTGAACAAATGCTCTCAGCTTTCAAAGCAGAATCAGCTTGGAAATGCTGCAGCACAGGGAAATATAACATGGCTGTAAATTTTGATGGATATGAGGAAAACAATACATTGGTTCTAAGAGCAAGTCTTCACCCTTCTGAGAGGATCTGGAAAACTGAGAGTTTATGTAGCAGGTTTTATCCATGTGTAACCAAAACGGAGACCTTGAGAGAAGTGCCTCGAGTTCTGGTTTTGTTACAGCAACTCAACTAACAGAAAATAACGCAGTGCCTCGTGTCCTATGTACTTTGTGCTAGCCTTTTGTTTAAATTTGGGAAACAAATACAGGAATTTGTTTTCCTGCTTTACCTCAGCTCCTTGTGAAATTCTCTGTTTTTCTCAGGTGTTTTTGTGTGTTAGTGGCCACTTATATTATCTGCACCTAAAGGAAATGGTACAGCTTGCTTCAGCATTTCTGCAGGTGTATTGAAAGCTGAGAGATTGAAAAAAAAGCCTTAAATACCAGCCAGTGTGTTCTCTCTTTTCTAATACTGAAATCTTCTGTTAGGAGACTGATACATGGATTGTCTTTGTGTATCTCTCCTACCCCCCATCCTGTCTTCCATTGCAATATACGTTAAGCTCGTCTGTTGTGAAATAAATCCTCAGAAATCTCTCTGAAATAGACTTACAGGTGTAATGGATTGAATTAAAATTGAGTGACATACTTCTTCAAAATCCTTGGAAAAATAGTTAATCCTGATAAAAGGTATAAATACTTTGCCTCAAGGAAGAAAAACCTCTTTGAAGTATAAATAATGCAATACTTGTTTAATCAGTTATACTGCAACTATTTATCTGTGAAATAACTTGCCGTGAAAGCTCTTTTCAAGTAAGTTGAAAGAGCAGCATAATTAGCTTGAATAGAATTTTAGTAGTACAATCTGCCTCGTTTGGAACCTGGGTAAGCTTATAATGGTGTACCCTTTTCCTTTCTCTGTGTAGTAACTCCTACCAAGAGACTTACTGAGGAGCTGCCTGAAGTGATATAGAAAGTACAAGATGCCTGTTTTGTTATTCTCAAAACAGTGCTGGAGGACCATGTGTATGGAGAAAGCTGTAGAAGATTTATTAGAGCAAAATTCGGTTTTGAGCAGAGGATCACCACAATGTTATACCCAATTAAAACTTGTTTCTGCTCTCATGACACATGATCCCCAGCACAACTAAACATGGCTGTGTGCAGAGTTGATAGTTTTGAGCCACATGTTAATCAGTGGAGTTTCTAGGGTTCTTCCTTGTGTTGATAGCACTGAACAAATACCGATCATCTGTCTTGTTCAAAATAGAGTCCTTGCCCTCTAGAAACAACAAGTGTGTCTTTGTCGAGACTTGAGCTGGGTGTGACTTAAGTGATGCTGGCCATCTTGAACTAAGCTCATTGTATATTCCAGATCTCTAATATGATGTAAACATCAATTAAATGGCATACTTCTCCATGTCTAAATGAGCTGCCAGCTTTTTTAGAAATTTTCCAGACTGAGGAAAAGAATAGGATAACCCCCTTCCCTCTCCTCCCCCCTGAAAACTCCTGGTTTTGGCAAAACGACCACCAAAATCAGCCACCAGGGAGAAGGTTAAGGCCATCCTGTGAAGAATCTTGCCACGTTTAAACCGGAAATCAATACGACTCTTTGTTGGTTGTCTAGTTCTTGATGTAGTACTGTGCATTTTCAGAGCAGTGATTGAACAAAATTACTTGGAACCTGTGGTAGTTTAGCACAACTGCTTTGCTTCCTTTCACAGCATGAAATATGACTCCAAATGCCAGTGTGTTCAAGTATTCTCGCCATAATATTTTAGTGCTTCACATCAGTTGGGATTTTGGGACAAATGTGGAATGATAGATGGCAGGACTGTGTTCTGTATAAATGTAGTTGGAATGAAATCTGGGTATTGTTGAGGAGAATAAATTGTATGAATCTTGATTGCATGTTCTTGGCACTGGAACCCAGTACATTTGAGAATGTGCAAAGCATAAATTTGACCTTTGAAGAAAGGCTTATGTTGACACTTAAAATTGGTTTTCGTGTTAAATAGCTTAACAGTTTTCCATGTCAGATTAATTTGAGTGGAATAAATTAAAAGAGTGGTTGTGTACTGCTGTGTCTTAGAAGCATTTCAAGAATTTCTGTGTTACTTTAATATTTCATACAGCTATGGAAATCTCAGCTTGTATATATAAGCTATTACTGCTATGTAAGAGTTGATTTTTTTTTTTAGAGTAAAAATTCCTACTAATTTTCAATATAGTAAGTACTTGACAGAAACAACCTTCCTGGCGGGGGGTACTAGTGCAGTGCTCATATTAATAATGAAGATAAGATTTTTGCAAATCTAGTAAAACACTTTGAAATCCCAAATCTGTCATAACTCATTCATCTACTTTGTTCCTTGTATTGTCTGTGTTCGAGAGAGAGCCAAGTGAGGCAGTGATAATGGGTGATGAATTGCGGGCAATAAAAAAAGCGATGTCTGTACCCCTGTTTGAGCTGGAGAGGTGTGGTGTCATGGAGTAGTGGTGTTTGACTTTTGGGAGAGTGTTTTAGTATCAGATTTTAGAGGAGGCTGGCTTTCACTATTTTTTTGTGACCACATCCACCCTAGCACACCCTGAAATTTTTGTGATCATGTTGGTTCTGTTAAGTTTTACTTCATTTCTATTAAGAATGTTGCAAAGCAGCAAAAACCTAACAATAAGACTGAGTAGTACATGGTGCCATGGGCAGTGGAACTGGGCACTTAGAAGTGTCTATTCTGTCCCTTCAGGATGTAGTCATCAGTCAACTAAATGAGCTGTACCTGTATAGTGAGTTTTCAGTGACTAGTAATTTAGCACTAGGGCTTTATCTGCTGACCTTACTGTGTACCATGCTACATGAGTTCTATATATTATGTATCTAACACATATATTTTGACTTTCTTATTTTTGCATAGAATGCACAGCGTTCACAGGTTGTTTTAATTTGATATACTTCCAAGTAACGTGGGCTATTTCAGTTCTTGAAAGGGTTAATTGTGTTTTGTGTATATTGCCCTGTGAGTTTACTCACTGTTTGCAGTAAGTTCTGGAAAGACTTGCTAAGCTGGTAGGTAGCTGTCCCTAAAGCAGAACACGTGGGAGTAAGTTTCAACTTTGTCACCTGGTATGAGCGGTTATACAGCAAATCGTGTTTTTAGTGATAGTAAACATGTATGAAATTTGGAATTGTGTTGTACATTGCCTTGAATAAAGGGCCTTATTGTTGGATTTTGTCTGGGTGTGAGGTTAGTGTTAAAATGTGAGTTCCACAATGCTCTCTTGACATTTTGGTGGGTGCTTACAGTGACAGATATCATCCCTGCCTTCTTTAGCGCTGGCAAATAGTTTTGCTGGTGGTTTAGTCTCTCTATATCCTTAGCATCTTCAGGAGACCTCACCCAGTACATCATCAGACTAATATTCTGCTAAGACTTTCCAAACCTCTGGCAGTGTTTGTCTCTTAGTCCAGCCTAACTCATTGCTGTTCTCGCCTAAGATTGTTAGATGAAATAATTTTGTATGATCACTTTCATCTGTTGAATCTGTATCCAAATGTTTTCATAGTGTTCCAAGCAGGAATTGCGTTTGAGTTATGGTGGTAGAGAGAATGAAATCAACAGCTTTCACTGTTCCGTAATGCACTAATCTAGATGGGCTCAACTAGTGCTTTGTGAGAGCAGCTCTGCAATGGTGACAGTGTGAGAGCAGCTTATTCCACTATTGTCGGTCTGTCTGTCTTGAATATGCTCAGTGGGACACGGCCTCGCATAGGCAAGCGAAGCAGCAATGATTGTGGCAGAGCAAAACGAGTCAGCACTTCCTTCATCTCACATGCATTCATTAAAAAAAATCAATAGGCTGATATTTGCAAGGCTGTGAAACAAGTATAAAGCTATCAGAGGAGTGCAGTAGTTCTGCTGACTTCTCTTTCATTTGTGTTTTCATGACAACTTTGTGTAATGATTTTATTATGGGTCCATCCCAAAGTAGACACGTCCGATAGCCGTTGTTACAGGAATAATTTTACCTAGAGGAAGCAGAGAGTTTAATGTATCTACACTGTAGAGTTTGTAACACAGCAAATGCTGACTCGCCTACAAAATGCCAGGTAACTTTTAGTATGTATAATGAGCAGAAACAGTTTGGGGACAGTGGAAGGCAAATATTAACCTTGACAAAGGCGTGAAGAAGACAGGACTTAAGACAGAATTGAAATGGTGAAATGTTCCCTTTCTTTTATGGTATTCTGATCCTGAAGGGAGAAGGAATTCAGTACAGAGGTTTGAGCTTTTGTCAACTCAGTGACCTTGTAATTAAAGAAAAGACTTTTTAGTGCCTAGGTAGGTTTTCCACACCCGTCTAGTTTGTTCCTCCCACTTACGTATGCCTGACATCTAGTCTGTCTGGGTGTTGTTTCTACTTACTATTATCAATGGTCCTGAGAGATTGCTTGTTGGTTGCTTGATTTATGATCACATAATGGAATATTGAACTGGCACTGAACAAACTTTTTTGAACGATTGTGGACTTGCACCACTGATTTTGTAATGGCATAGAATTGACATAAATTATTCATCTTTGCTCTAGTTATTGGCCTTATCTCTTGAAATATAAAACATCTTTTCTCAGCTTTATCTGCTGGTTAAAACATTATGCTATCTGTTATAGCAGAAAGTCATGGCAGTAAAAATCTATGTCAAACAACTTCGTAGAGAAAAGGGCTTTGTTTGTAACAAAATGCCAGTGAAAAATTGCTTTCATTTGCAGTCGGTTGAGGTGCCCGTATAATTTTGATGGAGTTGCATTTATTTGAAAGAAAAGGCGTTTTCACAGTTTATGCCAAGGACTTTATGGATAATTAATTGTAATGGATACCCTAAAGCTGAAAGCACTTTATTTGTGCTGTCATGTGCATTTGGGATAGAACTGAAATAGGTTTTCTTCTTCTACATAATGTAGGGATTTGGGTGATAGTTAGCTTGCATGTAAATGAGATCAGCTATTGCATTTGCTGTAGCAAGAGATTTTCCCACTCTAAAGCCACTGCTGTTTAATTGTGCAGATGGACTACAAAATGCTTAATTCAAGCACTTAATGACATAATTGTTTAAATAAAGCATGTGTATTATCTACAGCCCATACCAAAAGTAGGTTATTAAATTGGAATTTAGGCTAGAAATTTGTGGAAAAAAACGAAACGAGCTGCACCATTGGGACAATCCCTTTTGTAAAGGTTCTATTTTTCAAGTAGACAACAGATGATCTGTTAAAACTGGTTGTGGATGTTGCGTAATTTCATTTCTGGGAGAGTTAAGTTAGTGAAGGGTCTGGTAAGTTTGTTGAAGTAGAATGATGAACTCCTTCCTGGGTACGCAGAAGAATCTACTACTCATCATCATGGCTAGGCTTCGCAAATGAAGATAATAATGATGGTTTTATTCCGACCAGGAAAATGCAAGAACTAAAGTAATTCAAATGTATTTGACAGGTTTTTTTATATTAGTAGTTTTTTGTAAGCATAACTGAATCAGCTGGCTTAAGATTTTCATCTTTTATTTACCGTAAATGTAAGAAAGAAGATGCTTCAAGTTGATTAGTCATTATTAAATGGCAGTACCTGGTGAAATTATATTTTTTCCACACTAAGTGCCTTATTTGGACTATATATTGAGAATTGGAAATGATACGTCAATTATTTCATTAGCCTAGTGTATATTTTTAACAGTACAATGCAGATTTTTTGTCTGAAGAATGCAGCTTTGGGGCTTTTATAGGGCTAACATCAGTAAGCTTGGCAAAGGCCTTATGTGCTTTCTTTTGATAAACAGGTGACATTTTGTTATCAAATAGTGTTAAAGCGTGCATTCGTAAACCTATGTGGGAGTGTTAGCAGTCTTCACTTTCCCACGTTGTCTCCTTGAATGACAACATCAGGAGAAGCCCAGAGCAGGATAAGGAAGACACTTGTGGTTCTGACGCTGTAGGCTGCTGCCTGGGCTGGTTGTGCAGCAAACTGACACTCATTATGACTTGTTCAAGAGGATTTTGCTTGACAACCTGAGGTACTTTGCAGTTACTTTCTTTGAGTCGTCACACCTTCACAGTTTCCTGACTAATGGCTTCTAGTCCCAAACTGGAACAGATAAAACCATGTCAGGGTCTTGATGCTATTTTTTCCCATTTAACTTGAAAGGTGGAGTTCTCTCAGCCTGCTGCTTTATAGAAGAGTAAGTATTGACAAATGACACTCTCTTAATGCTTTCTGACGATAACAGTGCTTTTTGCCAATTTTTACTGCCAATAGTAATTGCCATCTGTTAAAGCAAACAACTAATGAATGTCACCAAATGACCTTTTAGCAACGACTTTCAAAATGAACTGCTCCATGTGGAGTTGCTGGTGTTCCGTTTTGAGTGTATGAAGGTAACTGTGTGAGGTGGTGTCAATGACATGGGTATTGCCACGGCTCCTGTACGTCTGCAGCTTGTGAAGAACACAGTTACATTGACAGATAACTTTTATGGACCAGTTTCTCTACAAATTTCTTGCAAAAGGCAACCAAAAAGAGTAACAGAGTTTTGTGGCTCCATGTTAGTATAAATGGTCCTGCAGGGTCTTGTGGCAGCATTAGTGTCCAAGGGTGACAGAGAACACGTGTGAGCATTTAAGGCTGCTCTGAGCTTAGCAGGAGGTTTAATGAGTCTACGTCTCATTGGTGAATTTATCATTTATTTTAAATACTTGAGGATTCTATCTAGTATATGGTAAGATGGAAAAGGGTGAGTCAGTCCGTGCGGTTTATCCATATGCAAAGGGAGAGGACAGGAAATTTCTTGCCATGTCCTAGATTCTGAGCTGACCAGTTAATATCAGCTGTGGGTGAGCATTAGGGAGTGATCTTGAGAGTCTGCAGATCCCATGAAAATCTTGCGGTTGTTTCATGGGATCTTGAAAAACCACCATGCACATTAGTAGAAAATACAAGGGAAAATGTCAAGGGACTGAAGCTGGGATTGGGGAGTTAAATTTCCAGCTGAATGGCGGACTTGCTGTAGGACTAGTCAAACCTTGGTATAACAACTGTTAGTAACATCAGTACTTCATCGTATCAGTTCTCTGTTCTACGTACAGCGTGACCCCACTTAATTCCTGAGCACCTTTGTGGGGCTTCCGACTCCAAAGGAAAATGTGCTACAAATATATCGCGTGTGAACAATAAACTCCCTCAGATTTGAAGGAAGTTTTTCACTAGTTCATAAACACATAATAGATGAAAATTGTTCCGCAGGGAATACTATAGGACAATACAATCTTTAAGTACTGCTCGGCTTGTGGAAATTGTTCGAACACTTGGACTGTGGTAGAGTAAATCTCCTAGTGGGCATGAATTTCTTGTTCCTCAACCCCACAGTTTAACAATGGTAAAGCCAGTATTTTTAAGAGAAAATTTTTGTTTGGTCTTCCTATTGGACTAACACAAAGTACTTTTCCTCCCTTCTCCTCGGTCCCTGAACAGTAAACTGAAAACTTTTGATAAAATTTCCCTTTAAAAAAAAAAAGTTCTCAATTAAAATGATTTTTAGTGATGTGGTGCACAAAATAAGAAAGGGTACTGTAAATGAATTATTTTCTGCAGACTATGTTATTACGAGGCTGAGATAAGCTTTGGCCTTTAAAGCGCTCATGTGCATAACACAGCGTAGAGTGCTGTGCCGTTGTGTATTTGTCATTATCATCATGTGGTTCTACTGATAATGAAAATATGTTCACTTCCAGTATTTTACTGTACGAGTTGTAAACGCATTCTTGATAATATTTGTTGGTCTAAAGTAGTACCGAGCACAATTTATCTCTCAATAGCTGTTGGATTTTGGGACATGGAAGACAAGTAGAAGTGGGTGGTAGCAAGACAAGAAGCTGAGCATTGGAATTCTATATAAATATATAAACTCTCTAACAATTGTGGATTTTATTTTTTCTTTTTTGGTTACAAGAGGCCCAAGCGAGTTATTTGCTGGAAGTGATGCCTGCAAAACCCCTCAGAAACCTGAGTATTATCTGTTTGCCTGGTTATGCAAATATGAATTCAGAGTAATAATTTCCTTAAGATCAGGAAATGCAAAATGGTCACTAGAGTCAGAGGTACTTTAGTTAGTCTCAGCAATATTTCATGGTTTTGGGTTCTTTTTCTGCCTTGGGTAATGAAGAGCCTAGATCATCAACTACTTAGGGAGGAATTCCTGCAGAAAAGCAGTTTAATTTTACTTTTCTGTTTAAAGCTTTGTTTCATCTCCAGATCGGAAAGAGAATCACAGTTGCACTTGCAGGGTTTCATCTACTTGTTGTCCATGTGACTGTTCTTGATGGAGATGGAGCACGCGATGCAGTTGCCGTTCAGGATGTGCAGACAGAATGAAAGTAGTTGAGAAGTGTTTTTTCTTAGTAAGATATTTAAAATACAGTAAGCAAGAAGGTATGCTAGGCTGCTTTCTTGGCAAGTCACTACAAAAGACAGATGGTTCTTCATTATCTGTTGTACAGTAATACAAGGCTTGCAACAGTATGGTTTATATCGATGCTTATTCATCTGTGAGAGAGTAATTTTCAGACTGCTTGTCCAGGAAAGATTTTAAATCTTTGTTTGCATCTGCAGAATATCTGCTTAAACTGAGATTGTCAATGTCAATACTTAATTGCTAGTAAGCTACAGACTCTCTGAATGTCTTCCAAAGCCAAAAAAAAAAAAGAGTATAAAAACAAGATTTCGGGACTGGCATAAGGGGTTTTCAATCTAGATGCATTCTTAAGTTGATGTGCAGGGTAAAATGTTAATACCCACTCTACTCCTGGTAACATATGGTCTGAACAATTAGCACAGGAAATGTTTTTTATAGTTACCACATGGTGGCAAAAAGATAGTTGTTGTTTGTTTTTTTATTTAGTTATGTAACCAATATGCTGGATGGTAAGAATATTTGTAAACAATGAAAGGCCGTGTTATGAACATGTTAACAGAATTCACGCTGCACTTATTTAAAAAGGGAGGCAGAATATTTCACATGGAGCAGATATAAGATTTTTCAAGATGAGAATTACAGTCTAGAATTGAAACCCTCAGTTGGGAAGTTGCAGTATATTAGAAGGGTTTTTTAGCTCCTTTAGGTACTTGGTACCTCAATAATTGTTTATGTGCTAATATTATTGTTATTATTCTCCAATTATCCTGTCCCTCTTGTTGACTTCCACTCTGATTTCCCACAGAAATGGGAGCTGAGCACTGTCCTTAATATGGGAGGTTTCAATGAATCAAGCATGCTAAATGGTTTCCATAGTCTTTATTCTGTTTCTAAAGCGAGTTTGAATTTATTTGGAGTTTAATGGTACTTCTGTTAAGGTCTGAGCCTATAGCTGGGCAGTGCCTTGTGTAGAAGGATGGCAGATTTGAATTCCAGTAGCTAAAAGTCACTTAAGGAATGGAAAGAAGCTACCTTGAGGAAAGGCAGCTTTTTGTCAAATGAGAATTTAACTGAAGCTCTGATCAGAGGCAGTATCAAGTATCGTAATTTTTCTGTTGCACTTGTGCAAGTTCCTTAGAAAGCTATTTCTATCGATGGATGCAGCGTGAGATCAAGTCTGTAGTTGCCATAAGTGCGTTGATGCTGTTTTAAATGTGATCCTCAAAAAAATATGTTGCAGAAAACATCATAAGCTGAAGAGCAGTGAGACTTCCTAAATGAAGGTGGTTGTTACCCAGCAATTGCCTTCTGTGTTAATTGGAATAAACAGCTCATCAAGCCGCTCTGAAATTTAAGGTAATGACATTGTGCCTTATGGATGTTTTCTCAGCATGGTGTGTATCGCTTTGGGGTTGTTAGTACAGCAGATAAGAAACTTTTCATGACGCTTATTCCAGCTATTTCTCTGCTGGAATTTTACAGATACATATTAATGCCAAGCACTACACCACCATGAGAATGTCCTTGACAAATTAGCCTGCTGAGTCTGCATACAAAAGGAAGTCTATCAACTGATTTCATCTTGGTTCTCTCATCTCAAATTTTGTGTTGTCTGCAGCAGATTGTTCTGGAAAATAAGGATCTTAAGACTATGTTGGAGCAAGTGAAGATTAATAAGACTCTCTTATAGTGTCATAGTTTTCCTATCTCCCTTTGGTGATTTCATTGCTTAAATTCAATTGTGAATATCATGGTCCAGTTTCTGTGACAATATTTCCCCCCGCCCTGCCCTTGAGCATGAGATGTGGTTTGTCAAAAGAAACTGTTTGCTATAGAAAAAAAAAAAAAATTTTTCTTCTTGTTTCTTCTCTGGGTCTTATAATTTACTTCAAAATTTGTGTGGTTCAAGTTGCTGCTTCAATTGAAGTAATATTTTATTCTTTTCTAAAAAATTCGAAATAATTTTGTATTTGCTTATAAGTTGATTTATTGATTTTTTTTTTTTTTAATTCATGGCTGGCCAGGCTGCCCAAGTCCAAAGGTCTCATCAGACCTTTGAACCTCTGACAAAATTGTGTTCTGCCTCTGTAGTTTAGTTGCCTGTTGAAGACTCCTTTTTTGAAGCCACTATTTGAATGGTGATTTTTGTAGCAGCTGATAAAGAGCCACTTGAAGGCTTAAAAAAAACAATAAATCACTATTATTTGGACCTTAAATCCATATATGATCAAGTAGAAGACTGTCTTGTTCAGCTGGACCCGTCTCTAAATATTTTTTTTACTGCGGCACATTTTAGCTTAAAAAAAGCCTTAAGATAAAATTTGACCTATTTTAATTTTTTTTTCTTTGGAAAGTGTGGTTTGGCAAGCTTTATGTTTACCTGTGAGAGATGCATGAGCTACCTCAGGAAAATTTATGAAAGTTGGAGCCGCAGTAATCTGCACTGTGTTTAAAAAACTGAATGAGCTTAAAGTTTACCCTACAGGAACTGCGTTCTGTTTGTGCTGTTTGTGGCTGTGGAGTTTATTCTAAGTGCTTTTTCAGTATCTTAGTTGTAACCATTAGACTTGCATTAATCAAGGTGTGCTACGCTCACCCGAAAGGTGTATTTGTAGGCATAGCAGGTGTTTCCTGAGTTGCTTAGAAAGGATGAGATAGGGACTCCCCAAAACTAAAAGATATTCTTGAATCTAAAACGAATGGTGCTCAAGGCTTAAGATATTTTTATAGGCTTAAAACTCTTTTTCTGCCTCTTTTAGCTGCTTTGTACAACTGTCAATAAGGTATGTCACAAGCCAGAATTGTACAGGATAATAATGAGACAGTTTTTTGTAGTGGGAGAGAGACTTTTGGGTTGTTTGCACTTGAATCAGGACTCCTGACTAGCTGTACAGAAAACTTGGTGGATTTGTCCTTGCGTTAAAACCATGGAGTGAGAGCAGTGAAAGGATCATTTTGAAAAGATCCTGAAAACAATTGCTATGTCCTCTGAATCTGCTCTTGAAATTGTTGAAAAAAACCCAACAACCCTACAATGTATATCAAACAATTCTGAGTTGAAGGAACTGGTTTATGTCCTCTCTTTAACTACCTTATTCGGAAAAAAAAAGTGCATCTGATGTGTGTGGCTTTGCTTTTTGTTTTCAATGGCCAGGATCAGAAGGCAATCGATGGTTTATCATTTTCTGTCCTGCTGTGGAATACTGCCTTAAATGCACAGCAACAGATAAAATGCAAGATCCTTGTTAAATTAGTTGCTTAGCAATGCCCAGGGGTTTTTTTATGATTATAATCAAATGGTTATTGTTGGTGGTTATAGTTTATTGTTAAGGATAATGAGTTTTTAGTTGTCTTTAAAGAAACAGCTCCAACTATTTGCGCTGGCATTATTTTTTTATATCTGTGGTCAGTAGAAATAGCATTTTGAAAATAGCCATTAAACTTAGATATAGGAAAAAAATGCTCTTTGTCTTTTTTATGGGAGCAGAAGGCTAACAACTGATCCTAGCCATGAGTTATTGTAACTTAGTAAGTACACTTGAGACGTGAAAATATTAAGTGCTCAAACATTTGTTTACGTCTTTTTTTTTCCCTAATGTTGAATTAAGGGGGGAAGAGGAAAATAATAAAATAGGCACAAGTGCAGTGTTTATGTTCTACGGTAAATCTTTCTCTAGCAAAGCTTGTGTTAATGCGCAGTCTGAGGAATGGGTTAGTTCTCATGCAGGAAATACACACAGAGAGCTTGAGGGAAGTTTTCTTGTGCACAGAAAGACAGCTTCTAATTTAGCAATGTTTTCTGCAAAATGACTATAAGCAGATTGTTAGAGAAAGCATTTTTGGTCAGAAGATTTCATGTCTTGTCCAGATGATACCCAAAACTGTGAAAATTGGTTTGATATTTTTTCTGGCTCTGTTTTCTTAACTCAGCTGTTTTTCCTGTGACAAGGAGCCTTTGTGGTTTTTGCAGTAGTTGTAAGGATAGGACAAATTACTCCTTAAGAATGTTTCTGTGTCTTCGTTACTTGAACAACGGTTTTCTGTTTGATTATTTACAAAACACCTTTAAGAAGATTTTTGTTTAGTTAAACTAGGAATGGAGAGTATAGTCCTGCAGGCTAAGAGCAGCCTCAGCTGTCTCATGGCTGCAGTAAGTCAATCTGTGTAGGTGCTGGAATCTGTGCTGGGTCTGACAGACCAGTGGGGGCAGTGGATGCTGGCAGGGATTTAGTGATCTCAAGGCGGTTGATAGAAATAGCAAACAATGCAACCTAGTTGCTGAGCTTTTTCTTGAGGAATCTGGATCAAAACTGGTATTGATGTTTTGGAAACTACTAGTCATGGCATCCCAATTTTTAAGATTTCTAGTTATTTCTAAAGATGCTACAGGGGAAAGTGTGAATTTAAGGATTTTTAAGGACCACGTCTTGAGCATCAGCAAGTGTCAATTTTAATCAATGGCTGCTTCTCTTTGTGAGCTTAGCTGAGAAGAGAACATCTCCATGTCCTCACCTTTTCCTTGGCTTCAGAATAAGCAGTGGCTCTGCACAGGCTAGAACTGCCGGGTCAGTGTTGACGATGTTTGTTTTGCGCTCACGTGGGAGCCTGTGCTCATGGTGTCTGTGTTTGGGCCCCTGAGAAGCAACTGTTCTGATGCAGCTCCACATCTCGGAGCAGGGAGTATGACAGAGCTTGGTTTTGCTTTTGTTTGGCCATTTAACAAGAAGGATTAAAAATGAATGACCCCAAAGGCAGATTTTTATAGCCTCTCCATTTGCATTTTTAATGTTAATTGACCGACTACATTATGGATGAAAAGTTACTCCGAAATAAACACAAGGTCACATTTTCTGCAAGGAAAAGGTTGCTCCTGGAGTCTTTCCTATCTCTGTGGGGTAAGCTTTGCACTTGCTGACCCTCCCCAGTCAGTATCAGGGGATCTAGTCTCATTCTCTTAATTGCTTCTTTCTAGTTTTTTGCTTGGGTATTTAATCACTTGTTCTCCAGGCTCTGCAAAACTGGCTTCCTCTTGATATTGTGGATCACAAGGGCCTGGTCTGCGCTTCCTGAGGACTTGTGAGGCTCAGCTCTGTTTTAATAACTACTAAAAACTCGATACCATCTCCAGCAGACTGATGATACCAGCCTTTCATCATCCACTTATTAATTGCCGATAAAAATTAATGAAAAACTAAGGCTGTTTCCACCAGCCTTCAGTATTTCTGAATATGTTCAAATTGATTTAATTGTCTGCTTTGAAATCTTTTCCTGTCATTTTGTGTTTGTAAGAAGCTGTTTGGTGCTTAGGTAGTTGGTATTTTGAAATTGTACCCCATCGTTGACCCCTCTTGTTACATTGTTTCCTTGAGCTTTTTAAAGCTTGTTTGTTTCTTCACTTTTAGGAACCTGCACATCCAAATATTCAGACTATTTAAAAATATTTGTTATTTCAGTGTGTTGATACTACAGCATGAAGCTGAGGTAGGTTTCAGCTGACAAAGCACGTGGCTGCACTGTCAGATGGAGAAATCGTCAAGGGACTTACACAGCTGTTATCTTGTCATCTCCAAACAGTCTCTTATGTTAACAGTATTTGCAATATGTTGATACTTATTTGGTATTTTAAACAGCTTTCTGATTATTTACTATCAACTAGTGATGACTTTGAAGTCCCCTGAGGCATGGCAAAGCTAGTTGTTTTATTGAGCTATGAAGGTGCAACAGGGAGATGATTGTTAAAACATAATTATGTTTCTCCATCCATCTTGATGTGTTATACAAGTACTTCACAGGACCTGTAAAGCTGTAATGCGAGAGATTGCTAAATTGGCTTCTAGAAATATAACGCATTCTCATTTTACAATTGCCAGTGAATGCAGGTCTCTGTGACAGCTTGGGAACTTGGGATCTTGTACTGAAGGACAGGATTGTTACTGCAGGGTAGTGCAAGGAAGTTACTGTGAGTAGTGCTTCAGGTGTGCACAGGATGGATCTTAGACTGAGTGTATGTGCTTATTAACAGTAAATAACCATTTGATACATATGAATTACAGCTTGGAAGCAAGCTATTACAAATCTGAGCTTTGCTAATTAGTTGAGCTTTGCAGCTAGTTCTGAGATTTTTTTATTTTATTTTTGCTGTGAGCTGTTGACAGACAGTCACAGTGCTCAGTGAGTCACATCCTAAGATGTTAGACGATCTCGCATGAGAAAATCTGGAATGGTCTGTAGCTACTGTCTTGCATTCTTAGATATGCTGGCTGCCCTCTTCTTTTCTAGTCTCTTTCTGCTGGGAAGCTTGCTCTGCTGACTCGGTAAGCGTGGCCCAGAGTCAGGAACACTCACCAGAGGACAAAACAAAGGCACAGTCCAAAGGAAATATTTGTTTTAGGTTTTGTTTGTTTGTTGATTTTATTCTTTTTCTCTGTTTTTCATGTATAGTGATACAATTAGTATAGAGACAGTTGAAACACCACACAGATTTGATGCAAGCTTTTTTGTCTTGCTTGACTGTGGTAGAAATCCGCTTATTTTATTCATACTGTCCTGGACAAAGATAAAGCCTTTCATGAGTGGTAGATACAGGACAGTGAATTTTTAATCGTTTAAGTCCTCTGAAAATCAAATTGCTTGTCAAGAAGTTTAATAGTCTTGTAGCAAGTTCTAATACTGCCACCTAATAGGCCATGAAGCACAAGCAATGTCAGAAGAAACTCCCAAGTAGCTACAGCGAGAGAATTTTGTACTCAGCTGTGTAACACTGCACGAGGAAAGCATCCCTACATGCCAACGTGTCCTTGCAAATCAAGGGAAGAGTCTGCTTCCCTGCGTACTTAGAGAGCTGACCTGGATAGAGATATGACTGAAGGTAGCGAGTGTTTTAAGGGAAAATCTCTTAACTAAAGGGTACACGGAACACTACAACGTGCATTTGGGTCTCTGTACGGTGTCTGGTTGCTGGTTTTTGTCTCCAGGTCTCAATTGGTTAGGCAGCAGGAGAGCAGGAACTGCCCTTACTCTGGCTGTGTGGCCGTGCTGCTCTGTCCTGGCGCTGGAGCGTAGGAGCGAGGTGGGTGCCCGCTCCTGTGGTCATCTCGTCAGTCCTTGCTTGGCAGCCCCTGGTGGGATAAACTCCCGGAGGTGTCAGGGCCCCCTGATGGATATGTTACGGTGCGAGGCAGACTAGGGTGGAGGGTCGCTACTGGAGCTAAAAACCAGCCTGGATACTATTTGAGACTCCTTCAGTGGTTAATTCAGACAGCATGATCTGCCTTTATTGATTCACATCCAGTATCGTTACAATCTAGAGTGCCAGATGGTAATGACCAAGAGAATTATTGGGTTTTGTGAAATGACACAGTGAATTGCTAAGCCAATGGATTATTTTTGTTGTTGCCATTTTGCTCTGATTTTTTTCTAGATGTTATTTGAGTGTAGAGAGAAATTGCATAAAAGAAAAATTGTTATGAGCAATTAAGAATACACTAGCAATCTGCATAGTGTGCAGAGATTCTGGTAGTGTGGTCGAAATCTGATTTGCACAACCCGCTGTAACACAAGGGTTAATTGTCTGTCCAACTGTGGCACGTGGGTTAATTTGAAGGGATTAGATGGCGACAAGTGACACCTGGGGAACTGCCTAAAATGATTCCCTGTTTGAACTGGTTTGCTGCTGCTGGAATGAAAACCTGTGCAGAAAAATCAAGTGATCATTGCTAAGGAAATAGAATGAGTTTAAATTTTGAGTGTGTGTGGTTCTTTCGTGTGTCTGATTCAGCCCATCCAAAACAATTTGCAAATACATTTGAAAAATAACTTTTTGAGGTGCTGCAGAGGGCTTGAACTCTCTGGAATATTATATCCTAGATATATCTGAAATATAGAAAATACTCAAGGTAATAGCTTTTTTTAATAACTGTGCTAAAGTTAGATGGACTTCGTGTAAAATAACTAGTAATATCAAGTACTTAAAGTAGCAAATGCTGTAACATAGGGGAGGGTTTATTTTGGCTTAGAAATTTTGTGCTTCTGCATGTTTTTCTAAAACTCTTGAAGAGTGGAAGAATATTTCAGATGTAGGATATTTTTTGCAGTTTGTGTTTTCAGACAAAGCTACAGTCACTCAAGCTGCATTGGAGAATTTTCCAGACTTTTCCCTGAATTCTTGGAAAATTAGTGTCTGAAGTATGAGCATTTGTGTCAGCTAGAGCCATGTGTTTTAACGTATGTCTATGTTCCTACTTCCAGCAATGACTTTTTAATCTTTCAAAGCTGACACTTGCCAGAAATTTTACCTTCAAGTCCCCACCCGTTGGGTATTGGCTTTAAAAAAATAAATTGAATCAGAGAAATTATGTCATGTTGTTTAGGAAGTGATGCTTGGATGTTATGATTAAGCTCTTGGAGCACATAAGACTTTCGGTTGCTTTACATGTAATTTGCTGTTAACGTGATTATAGAAATTAATTGCTAATGGTTAAATTGTGTATAATGTCTTGCTATTTATTAGGGCATTTTCTTAATTGCTATAGGAATTAAGTTTTTCATTTTAGAATAAAAACTGCACTTAAAATCTGTTATAACTTGTGTTATGTACATTGTGGCATTAGTAATCCTCAGTAATATTAATTATTGATCAGGATTCACTTGGGATTCACCAACTAACCTCATAAATCCTTAGTGTGTAACTATTTGTCTCATATTTAGAGCAAGGCATTGGAAAATGGGCTACATGTATTTATTTTTAAAAGAAGTGTGAAATACACTTTTTTCCAACTGTTTTGAATAGTTCATTTGTTTCTTGAACATGTGCTAAGTGACTTGGTCATAAACAGCTTATTCTTCTAGCAAAATCTTGTCTGAATAAATTATGAATATTGTATATATCAAAACCTTGTAGCCTTTCAAAACATAAAAGGAGAATTCATTGTCTCCATCCCCTAGTGATGATGAGTTAGAGCTACTTAAAAGATTCAGACATAGTGATGCTTGAAATCATTTTTTATCAGTCAAAATATGCTGAAATGGTAAAAGAAAAGATGTTGTCATAAAGTTTTACTCTGTAAGGTAGTTAAGTTGCTTTTTTTTTTTCTTCTTAGCACTCTTTTGAGTAATTCTGGGCTTTGAAGAAACACTCAACACAATTATATATTTATGCTCCCAGAAAACGCTCCATAAAAATATCAGTTTTGTTTACAGGAATCAAGTTTGCATTGTTTTTATGGCTTGTCTTGCAGGTTATAGGATGCAGTTTTTCTTCATTGGTGGGAAATAAAAAGTACTTGCGTGTTTGCCAAGACTTTGTTCTGCTGAAAAAGCAATAGGCAACCTGTTTCCCAAGTTCTCATACTTGTCATAATTTCCTTTTTCTTTCCAATTAGGCCTGAAATTGGAAACTATTTGCAACATAACTAATCCACAGGTTTTTTTCCACTGTTCTTTGAATATCAAGACAAGTATGGTTTTTGGTTTGAAACAGTAATAAAGTACAAGCTCTGCTTTTCAGCAGGTACCGTAAGAAGTGAAACACCTGTCTGCTGAGTACTGCTTTTCAGTAATTTTGTTTTTTTCTGCTGTTTCTGTGGCTTCTACAGTCTTTATAGAAGAAATACTTGCCCTTTGCCTTGGAGTTCCAGCAGGTGAACAGGAGGAGGAACCTCAAAAACTGGCCGCTGGCTAAGTGCGGATGGATTACAGGCCATTTATGCAGGGCTTCAGAGGTACAGGCTAAGTGTTGGGTCCTGTATTACCCCACGTCTGCAGCGCCTGCTCGATCTTCCAGAAGTCACAAGGAGGAACACAGAAGTCAGACCAACCTGGAAGCCCAGCTGTTAGCATGGAAGAAGCTAAGATCATCACCTGCCGTGTGCTGCGTGATCAGCGGTGGTCTGGAGCAGCTGCAGTACAAAGGAGCTTTACTTAAGGTAAATTTTTTTTTCTGGGTTTGTATTGTACTTTGTTTCCAGGGAAACCAGGTCTCTGTATCAACTACTGGTATTTAGCAGCAGTGCTACGTTTTGGATGAAAGGTTACAATTTCAGCTCCTTACCAGGTGACACCCGCCAGCCAACTCTTTCTTACCTTTTTCACATGAGATGATAAAGAAAAAAGTCCTCAACTTTCATAAAGTAACAAGTTTACTCCTAGTAACCTTTTACGCTGGAGGAAATTATAATAATCTAAAAGTATTTGTTTTTCTGCTCTCCACTGTTTTGATGTTACTAATAGCTTTGGCTTGAAAAGAGGATGTTGGTTTGTTTCCCACATGGCCCAGAAACAATCCTGGAGGACTCTGAGGCAAACGAGGGTGTAACTCAACACATCTCACCACTTGGATAATATAACCACTTTCCTGAAGCAAAATTGCCAGTAGCAGTGACACTGGAAAATTACAATGCTGGTACCTATTACGAGTCATTTTAAACATCACAAGTAAAAGCACTAAGAAAAGCCTACATACCTAAATTAACTGTTGTCATTGCACTTTTTAAAGGGCTTGAATATTCCACATCTTGAGAAATCTGGGGTTAATTTCTTACCTAATGCTGTAGTTTTGGGCCAGAATATTAGACACAGTGGAACTCCTGGTGCACTGAGGGTCATGTCTCTCCTTTTATGTTTTGTTGTGGTTTTTTGTTTGTGTTTGGGTTTCCTTGGGGTGAAGGTCTTCAGATATTATTACTGACAACAGTAGAAGCTCAAAATACTTTCTAATCTTAAAGAAAGCATCAGTAACACATTGCTTTATGAAAGTGTTTCTAAACCAGCTTTAGCAAAGCGATGAGCCTTTTTCAGTGTTTGAGTTGGATTTTGGCTTAATGCTGAATTGCCTCAGAACTGGAATAGTTTAGAATCTTCAGCACCTACAGATAGAGATTAGCAGACAAAGCAGGAATAAGATTTGCAGGCAGTTTTTTTCTTACTGTTCATAGTAATGTTTTGTGGCTAAATGTATAGTTAGTTTGGGAAATTTTAAATTCTAAGGAGTCAAGAATGAGATTTTGAGCTGGTTCTGTTACTCGGTTATGGACTGGAATTACTTATGTGCAGGTACTGTACATGTGGTGTATGACATCTGGAATAACTGAGTCCCAGAAGAGTTTGAGATTTGATTTTGAGACTGTTTCAATCTTGATTATAATCCCCAAATGATTTTTATCTAGTTGCTGTATATTGAAGCAGTGTTGAGACTAATTACATGATATATTGAGGATTAGAAGATAGGAGGCAAGTATGGGAGAGTTGGGCAGAGAAAATGAACGCCTTCCAGTAAAATAACTACAAATCCCAGTACTGTCATAGGTTATGAAGGGTAAGCTCATTTTTGCTGGAATTCTCTTTGTATCCTCAAGACATCTGTGACTGGTAAAATGAGCTTTTGAAGTACTTGCCTCGTCTGAGGTAGTTTTGTACCAGCAGATGGTGCCGGAGAGCCTGTCGTCAGGACACCCGCAACACAACAGCGGCTTTGAGTAGTGTTGACCTGAGCTTTGTACTATCTGTCGATGAGGTCAAACAAGGAGAATGGTGATTGCAGCTACTTCATGGTTTTATAGCCTTGGATCCTCGAAAGCGTAGTAAACCAGATTAGAAACAGCATCTGCATCAACCTCGTGTAGTTAATGAGCAAATAGACTCTTCAATAGGAAACATATGCAAGATACCGAGGTGTTTGGGTTGGATTTTTTTTTTATATAAGGGATACATACAGAGAGTTCTTAAATTAGTGGGAGAAGTCTCAAAGGTCAAGCTGAATGGAGTTAGATGTGTCTAATACTCATGCACCATTCTGTGCAGTATCAGGGCTTTGTTTTATTACTCTGTGAAAAGCAAGGCATGTGACTTTGCAAACTTTCTCACAGGCAGACTTTATACAGCAACTGGAGAGAATGCTGAGAGTTGCAAGGAAGTAATGCACACCTGGACAATGAGATAGATGGCCCAGGTGGTCACTGGTTTTGCCTACTATTTTATACCTTACTGAGCTGGGGATTTCATCTGTGGACACGAATCCTGGTTTCAGAGTTTCTAAGCAAAATCAAAAATGTGTGCATTTTACCAACACAGATGGCAGTGTTTTAAAAAAGAATCTTTGTCTTGCACAAACATAGCAACTTCCTCCTCTCCCTCCCACTAATATTTCAGTCACTAAGGATCTAAGTAACCCTGAAAAAAGAATCCTTTAAAAAGGTTAAAATGGAATTTTCTAATTTTCTTTTTAATAGCAGCAGTCTCTGTGCTCATAATGTTTGGGTCACTTAACTTAATCTAAATATATATTTTTGTGTATGTGTATATATGTAACCAACTGTGTATGGGGTTCTTGCTATGTGATTACAAATCCATATTAAGCTCAGATTGTGATTATTAATACGTAATACTAGCCTTTTTTAAAATTCCTGCTCAACTATAAACTAATGAACTTAAGTTAGAGAAAAGGTATTTGTCTCCATTTTCTGAAATGTAGCTTGCTCATACAGTCCTTTGAGTGAACTCTGAGGTAGCTCAGAGGACAGAAGTAGCAGAGTAGAGGAGATGTTTGGTCTCTAATTAACACCTGGTTCCACTTGATTGCCTGTTCCAACTGTGTAATGCCAAGAATATCAGGCTCTCCAGCTTGAGAAATTATGCAAGAATCCAAGACTTGTATCTTGAAATCTATTTTGTAATTCTAATGGCTGTACTATTGCATTAACTACTTAGAACATTGGTAGAGCAGTCTCAAGTCTTTCTTGCTGTGCATTTTGTTTCAGAACCTTGCATGCAGAGAGGAGTAATACTCTTTGCTGTGTCACTAAAGGAGTGACTGCTGTAGGGAA
>NW_009711942.1:38432-50624 GCF_000703405.1 Apaloderma vittatum
TTGTGCTATTTTTCCTTTGTAAAAAAACCACTGCAGTGAAGGAATTTGCTTAGACCCACTGAAGGGGGTTTTTCTCAGAGCATTCATACTTTTAGAGAGACTGAGATCCACAGAACAAATGCTTTTGCTCATCCTTTATGAAAAAAAATACAAATATGATAATCTGGTCAGAGTTTTGCAGTTTATAGCTTCAGCTGGTTGAACTCTCATGTTTCTTGTAAGAAAATGTATCCTTAGGGCTGTTATCCTGAAATTGGAAATAAGAGCACAATTAGCTTGTGACCTTGGTATAACCAACAGTTGCTGGTTTGCATTTTTGTAGCTGAGACTAAATTGAGGGGAAAGAAAAGCTAATTTCAAAGGTGAATGGATAATAAATCTTGTAGACCATTAATAATCTGTTAAAGTCCACAGTGCTTTATCTTGCGTACTTTTTGTCAAATGGTTGTGCTTTCCCAGACATTCTCTAATTAGCCTCCTTCAATCTCTTTCTATCAGTTCTATCAGTTTCATGTCCCTGTGCTACACTTCACACTCAGATTTCCAAACTTGTGTTCTTATGCTAAATGCTTCAGCTGCATAATTGATTTGTCTTAAATGACAATGTGTATGAATAAAGGAGACGAATATTCTTCCCAGTCTTTCACAGTCTAAATTTGTTTTGGTGAATTCTTAAGAAAGCGTTTCTCACCGTTTCCATCCCTGAATGTAGTTCCCTAGCCAATATTCAATCTTTGCGGGGAGGAGGGCAAAGGCTTCAGGTGTTTCTGCAAACTCTCCCGGATCATCTCTGCTGATGCGTAGTATTCAGTGTAACCTGACTGGGTGTTTCGAAGATGAAGGTTTTAAGTGGCAAGATAAGGCCAAGCACAGTAGTGATTTTAACTTTAAACAACAAAGGCCGAGCAAAACAGGCTGATCTCTTCTGTAGTTTCTCTGCTATCCCAGTTCCACCCTGAGTTTTGCCTCTGCACAGAACAGGAGGATCACATTAGGTCTTGGTATGAGGCTCACTGGAGCGAGCTTCTCCGTGAGGTTTTGTGACCTGGCTCTCCCTTGTCATTCCCATGATTCTTGAAGTGTGTCAGATGCTTCTTTTAGAAGAAATAAGTGGTCTGTTTATCGCAGCTCTACCACAAGAAGTGTAGAAATCATTCTCTGCTTTTTCCTTCTGAGTTGTTAGTTGTGTGAAAATGGCAGCTCCTTGTATTTCTGTCAGTCTTGTGTCTCGTTACCATATTTAACCATTTGTAGGTGCAAAAGCTGACGTTTTCTAAACTGACTTCAGGTAGCAGTGATCCTCCGCTCTGGACTCCTGGTACCTATGTGATTCTGTCAAAAGTCTGTAATGGTATGATAAATAAATAATTAAGTATCAAAATTATTCACTGACTGCCAAAGTAGGAATTCAAATGTGTTTTTGTGGCATTGTGGTGCTTTACAGTATTTTGTTACTTACACAGGCATAGGGTCTGTAACACATAAAACACATAAAACTAAGTTGTCTCTGAAGCCTGAGAGTCCATAGAAAGAATGCTGCTGAGTGTTAAAAACCAATCTGTTTGCCTCCTTTTGAATTGGGATGAGCAAATAGCTTATAGGATTCAGAAACATTGTCTTATGAGGATGATGCTTGCATTCTAACTCTAAAATGGGAAGAAGTCAATATTAAACCTTGTGTATCAGGGGTCTAGTCACAATGTGGCAGTTGAAGCCAGTAGGCCTTGTGAGATTTCTGTTTGTCTTCAGAAGTTTAGATTTATTGAGGTGCTTGGGATGGACAAGGAGACTTCTGTTTCTTTAGCATTGGATTTCTTTCACACCGTAACCCTGCCTGCGTATGGATTGATGGGGGCATAACCAGGCGTAACTTGAATATGCAAAGAGTGGTTTATGTCAGCCTACCTCACTCTGTCCTTACATTTTCACTCTGCCTTTCTGAACCCATGCATCCTGACTTGTTGGAACATTCTCATTTTTCCTTGCCTGGAAGCTTCTGGTGTAGGTTATACCCGTGCACTGTTTTTACAGAACTATCTTGGGCCAGGGCTGGTTTAAAAGTGGCAAATAGGGATGCCAGACAGGCAAAATATATTTGTATTTGTGGTAAGTGTGTAATAACTTCCTCCTGGATTCCCCTAATCGGTAAAATTGAGCCCAGAGTCAAGTTTTGCATGCTGGGGGTTTACAGACAAACTACAGATGACTATGACTGCTTAGTGGCCAGAGCTGTACGCCAATTAAAAAAAAAAAAAGTATTTGCACTTGAAGTAGACGGAGCAGCAAATAGCTTGCTCTGTTCTGACAAACTGAGGGGAGAATCACCTAAGAGATGAACCTTAATACTTGAAGTTCAGGGAGATTAGTAAGTTAATTTTCTCAAGAGCATATTTTGATTTTAATTTTTCTCTGATAACTGGCAGCATAGCAGGATCTATATTTAGCAGTGACAACACTGAATGTGTGTCACGTTCGGTTTGACAATGTTAGCCACACTGTAGGAAAGCAGTGCTATTTTGAGAAGGACAATAGAGGTATAAATAGTGACAGGCAACACTGTTCTGTATTCAAATGAGTCTTTGTTAAACTATCTAAAAAAGCCAAACTGCCTCAGTAGAGTGCTCTAATAATTATGTAGTATGCTTAACATGCATATTTAAATAGCCAGTAACTTCACGAGATGTGCATACTTGTGTAGCTAGTAGTGCTCTCTGAGGACAGCAGAGCAGATAAAGACACCAAGTGGTTGTTTTTTGCCGAAGAAATAATTCAGCCTCAGCAAACTTTCCACTGATAGTGAGTATTATTAGGTGACACATACCTTAACTACTGCCTGCCTTGAAATCCTATTTCAATACTGCTTGTTTTCGTATACCTTGAATGAGAAAATAAAAACTGAAACCCCGGGGGAAGATACAACAGTAATGATTTCTGTGAAATGTGGTTATGTTTCTTTCCATTTCTAATTCAAAATTGGTCAGCCTTTGAAGAAAGGCAAGCCCAAGCAAAGCATGGATCAAGGACTAATGGTTCGCAGTAGGGGTAGAAGGCATTTTAAATGAAACCATTACCAGCTTGATACAGGCCTCAAAGATATAAGAGCTGCACCTGTCAACTCCTTCTGGTGCCTAGTGCAGGTGTTCCTTTGGGTTTTGCTTTGAATTCCTCTCTGAAACCTCTTTCAGGTGTTCACATAAGGAAAAAAGATGTTTGCTGCCAGCCAGAATCCATCTTCAGCTACCTGGAAATATCTTAGGCTGGACGATGAGCACGGAATTATAGAATGGTTTGGGTTGGAAGGGACTTGGAGAGGGCGTCTAGTCCAACCCTCGTGCAGTGAGCAGGGATGTCTTCAACTCGGTCAGGTTGCTCAGAGACCCCTCAATCGGTCAATGTACACGGATACTGCAGCAGCAAAAATGTCCCTGCAAAGGGCAGGAACAGCTACTGGGAGGGTGCAAGTTCAGTGTTGGCTTCAAAATAGTCAAGACAATCAAAAGCAAAATTCCTTTTTTGTTCCTAGTTTCTTGCAATCTTTGTTCTGACCTATGGCAGTACCGCGTCATATGTTGAAGATAGAAGCGTATTTCAGCTAATAGAGTACACTTAAAGACTTCATGTAAAAAAGCAAATCCTGAGCTGATTGACTTGTACAGTTTATGATTCACCCTTAGTCACTGGAGCATGGAGCAGAGAATATATTCTAAAATGCAGTGTTATCAGTGGATTGTCAAGTCGTTCCTGGTTTAGCCTCTGGCTCTAACCAGCCTGTCCTGCTTTTGGAGAAAGTAATAAAAAGATAAGCCCTGAGAAGTGCATAGGGGAAAAAAAAGCAGCTCATTGGCATTCAGATGAGCTATTCTTACAACATCTGCTATTTTATCTTACAAAAATTATCAGAGATTTGATCAAAAGCAAGGAAAAGAAGCATAAATCCTAAGACAGCTTAACAGCAGAGTTTCTTACTCAAACTTGAGTAGCTCACAGATGCATCCAAAAAGTATTTCCCCTCACTAAAATGTGGCGTACAGTGTGTTATGTTATTGATAAAGAATATTGGATGTGACATTGAAAAGTCAGAACAACTTGACAACGTACCAAAATAGAGAATTTCATCTTAAGAAGGATGCCCATAAATGCTGATGAGGTCCCTTAAATTTGATGCCTTTTGGTCAGCGTCTCCTTGGCCACCACTGCCCATAGTGTGCGGAATCTTCTAGCGCAGGAAACGATCTTCAAGGGCCACAGGCACGTGTTCATAATAGGCGCACTGTGTGCGGTATTTTCAACCACGTGAGCTGATTTGCCACTAGCAGGAGTCTGGAGGGCGATCTAGATCCAAATTCACATACGCGCTGGTATGTGTCAGGAGAAGTCAAGCATCAGGCGCATTTGCTACAGAGAAAGTTACGGCTTTGGCAGCCAGCTGATAGGGAAATAAATGGCTTGTAGGAATTGCGTTGTGCATTGAGTGTTGTTAAACAGTTGTTTGAAAACAACAGGAGATTGCAGAGCTCAGTGGTGGAACTGCGATTTCAGTTTCCTCATTTGCTGTTGTTTAGAGTTAAAATGTTCTGAAGCAGTAAGGAGGGGGAAAAAGAAATGTGTTACTTTTAAGAGGGACTGTGGGAAAGCTTTTTTCACAAACTTGATATGGTTTTCATCCTGATCTGATATTAAATTCTTGTTGCAACTTGAAGAATGGTTTGTATGACCTAAAAGACTGTTTATGTACCGAACTGTAAAAATACTGACTCGTGTGATTTCAGTTTAAATTTGATATTGCTAATGTGACCTTTACCAAGATGTCAGTGAGCGCTGGATCAGGTTAAAACTGAATGGGTAACTCCTGTCACTGGGGAGTAAGAACCAAATTTCTTTGCCTGTGTATGAGTTCTCATTGGCCCCCCTGATAAAAAAAAAATCCCACTGGAAGTCCACATGAACGTTCACATAAATTGCTGTGCTGTTTTTAGTTTGTTCCTCTTTCTGTAGATGTCTTTGCAACTGAGGAAATGTGAGAAACTTTGCACTACATCTTTTATATTTTATGGGCTATATGGAACATCAGCTGTTGTTGCCACTACTGTAGCTTTCTTTTGTCAGTGTTTTGAGTTTATCCAAGGGATGCTAGTATCAACAGGGACTGCAGTAGCACAGTTAAGAAATGAGTGAAACACAAGTAGTTATTTGTAAAAAGTAAACATCTACTTTGTTCTGCTGATAAAGTTATACCTTCCTGATTAACAGTAACTTTTTCAGAATGCAAAACATGTTTCCCCAGGTTTTTCATCACCTAATAAGTATGGAACTGTTTTGAATGAAGCAAATACCAGGCAGTTTTAAAGCAACACAGTGCCAGTTAATGTATTTTGATTGTAGGCTATCTGCAAGTAAACACGCATTGCTTTGTAACATTTCAGCCACCTTTAACGTGGTGCATTTTAAAAATTAAATTGATGCATTTTAAAATTTAAATTGATGAGTGCTGAAAAATTAGAGGACATAGAGTTCCTTTAAATTCCTCTAATCCAGAGGCAAGCTATTCTTACAGCTGCCTTCTTCTGGATAGGAAATAGCAAACATTTGTCCAGCTACCTCCACGTTTTCCACTACCATTATTGACGGTGATCCCTACAGAGATAAGTGGTCAGTGACCCTCGTGCAGGGCCGTGTTCCAGCAGCCTGACGGAGCTGCCCGTTACTCGTCGCAGCAGTAGAACGAGCGTGACAGCGCGGTGGCATTTTGCTGAAAGCTCACGTTTCCCAGGAGGTTATTATACAGGTGGAATGAAGTATTTTCTTAAAGACCAAGTGCATCTCTTCTCTTCTGGAAAGGTCATTGTTTGTTCTTACTTTGGGGAAAGATAGAAATTGAAGTGAATAGGGAATTTAGTAGATGAAACTCCAAAGCTAGCAAGTAGTAGCACTTAGGTAGAAATGCCCCAATTTGCATGCTTAGACTTGCTCTTGGAGAACTTAGAACTAGGTTTAAAACTTTGTTTACTGGGTGGTGTTAGCTGCTAATTTTGGAAGTTTCTTCTGCCTGTTGTTTTCTGCGCTGTTTTGGTATCACTTCTGAACGTTGCCACTACCGAAACAGTTGCGCGGCAGTTCAAGGGAGTCGCTTGTACATCTTGGAAATGGTGAAGGTGATTTGTAATCTTTTGTCATATTGGGTTTGTGCAGGTGGCTAACATTTTGGGCAGAGCACTGAGAACTTAATTTCCTGAAAAGACTTAAAACTTTTCCTGGTGCGTACACACCTTTGAGCGGAGCTGAGGGTAAGAGTACATTTTAGTGCGGTGCAACATTGTCCCTGTGCTGCAGTTTGGGTGTGTTGTGTCTCCTGAAGTGATTTAAGCAGGGAGCGTGCCAAAAAAGTAAAATAGATTTGGGTTTGTTTTGAAGGAAACAGCTTCCTCATACAATTTTGAGCAATGCAACAAAACAGCTCAAGACAAATCAGTGTGGTGCTTGTGACTCCTCCGGAAAGTAACATTTGTGCATCTTGTTGTTTCTCTTAGGTGTGCCCTCAGATTTCCAGTAGTTTGGCAGCTGTCTGATTAAAGCTAACTTGCTTACACCGAGTATTTGAAATGCCATCAGGCACAGAACCATCTCAGTAAAACTCAGTTTTAGTTTTACTGAGGTTTGGGGATGACTTGCCAAACCTGCAAGTTACCTCCTCGGGGAACTAGTAATTTGCCAATTTAGATTTAGCAGGCAATGTTAAGGATCTAATGCAGCTTTCAGGAGCAGAAATTCTAGACATACAATTGGTTATCCTCGAAGCAAAAACCTTTTAAGTCTCTGCTGTGGGCAGGAGTTGCTTTGGTGTTATTTCACATAACCCATTAATAATTTCAGGGCTGGAGAAAACGCCCAGTGCTGTGTTATTTGCTTGACACAGTTCTTTAAAATAACTTTTCCACCTTTTTATTAAGCTGCTCACAGAAAGGTAATAGATGTGTGGAAAGTTCTCAAAGACAAACCAGTGCAGGTCTCTGCCTCCTGTGTAGGGGTCTGCAGAGAGCCATTTGTCAAGTACCAGATTATACATGATGTTGAAAATGGAAAATGAACTGGTTTAGAGCTGCAGGTATTGATGGAATCCAAGCATAGCAAGTCTCAAACTAGTCAATGAATGAAAATTCTCACTGGAATGTATCTGTTAAATAGTTATGCTAATGCTGTGATAATGATGGCCAAAACAGCTGACTACTGAGCAAGTGAGCATCTGATTCTTATCCATTTATTTTGGACTCTAATGTACTGAACAGTTTTTTTCAGAATTACTTTTTCTCCCCTAGTTGAAGAACATGTGGTTCACGCTATTCCTGCTTTGTTTTTTAAACAGAATAGTTTCACCTCAAGGTGTTTTTTCTTAGCCTCATTAGGTCTTGCAGACATAAGAGCGTGGGAGGGGTTCTTACAAAGAAGCCTGATAGAGACACGGAACAAAATGACCAAATCTCTAATTTGCTGCTCTTGATTCAGTTTTAAGTAGTCTGGATTACGTTAACGCAGGATGAAGATGATGGAATATCCCCATATGCAAAAAAATCTGAGAATATGCAAGGTAGTGAGTTTGAACCAAGTAATGATTCTGTAAAGATTTGTGTTATTGGGCTGTTTGGGTAAAAGTGGGAGTGCACAAACGGGCCTGGCAGTGTGGGTAAAGTATGGATTTAAGAACGGAAGGTCATACCTTTCAAACCAGCCTCACACTATAAGGAAAAAAACCCCACAACCCTGGAAAAAAAACAAACAAAACACCACGCAAAGAAAACCTCAGAAATTCAAAGTTCAGTGACATTGCCAATTAAGTGTGCATGTTACAAGTCTGATACTGAAAAACGTGTGTTTCAGCTGAAGTGATGTACTGTTGAGCGTTTGGGCCGGGCTGGCCGTGGAATGCTGACAGGTGCTCTCTGACCCCTCTTCCGCCCCTGAGCTGGAAGGGAAATGGGATAAGGCAGAGACAGAGAGACTTACAGATGGAAACACTAGAAAGCTTTAATAAAAGAATGTTAGGACAAATAAGGGAACAATACAAATAATGAACTACATACGAATAGATACAAATCCAATACTAAACCTGACCTGCAGTTCCCCTTCATGCCCTCAGCTGCGATACCTAAGGCTGCTGCAGAACGGGCAGGACCAGGCAGGACCAGGCTGAAGTTCCAAATCCAGTGTGTGTTGAAGGACAGGGTTGCAGTTGTCTTGCCCTTACATGAACCACAGGAGGTGCTTGGGCTCAGCACTTGAGTCCTGGATAAATTCTGTCATGAGCACAGTTCTGCTTTAGTTTCTTGATGTGTTTTCAAAGAAATTCAGTGCGGTAATGACTGAAATAAGTTTTTATGTTAATCCTGACACTGCGGTGAGTAGGTGTGCGTGGTTTTAAACTTAGAAAGCAGAAAAAAACCCAACCAAGCAGTTAAAATTGCAAGCTCTGGAAATGCAAGACAACTGCTTATCTGAAGAATTGATTAAGACCAGGTTCCATTTAGTTTAAAAATAAAAAATGAACCTTGGAAAAGAATATTAATTTGCATCCAAGACACAGAAAGGAAGCGTAGTGGCTGTAATAATGTTTTTTTCTTTGCAAGAGGCAGGAGATTAGTCTGCCCTAATGTATCATACAATGTCTTACTTCGTGTCCAAGGTGTTGTCGTACAAAAAAATTCTGTGTGTGGAATTGTTGGGAGGTGGGAAATACAGGACCCTTGTACGGAGAACAGACGGCCTGGAAAAGGGGCAGGTTGTGAGTTCTGAAGTGACTGTGTATTACAAGTGTGGGGTTACGTTAGTATTAATAGACTGTTTTATTGGTGTTTGAATATAGGTGATGTTTCAGTGTGTGGTGTTTGTACCTTCTAAATCGTCGGTCTTTTATCTTTGTGTTCTTAAGAAGGTTTTTTTTGTATCTGTGCATATGTGTTCAGTGCAAGGAATGTGCCATCAAAATCGATAATCTGACATGTTAAAATAACTATTTTTGATTTCTGGAAAATGCATGTGGCGGGGGAAGTAAACTCTTGCAGGTGGTATCAGGCAAAAGTGTTCATCTTCGTAAAAAAATGGCTTTTGTAGAGATCAAGGGAAAAAACTATTGAATCTTTGTTAAATTCACAGGACTTTGTGATGACAGAGGGGCTAATTTGCTTGGGTTTACTTGAGTTTGGCTTCTAGGTGGAGACTTGCTTGCCCAGTGATTATTAAAGACTGGAGACAAAACAACAGATGCATGTGGTGGGGGAAGTAAACTCTTGGCAAAAGTGTTCCTCTTGGTAAAAAAATGGCTTTGTAGAGATCAAAGGAAAAACTACTGAATCTTTGTTAAATTCACAGGACTTTGTGATGACAGAGGGGCTAATTTGCTTGGGTTTACTTGAGTTTGGCTTCTAGGTGGAGACTTGCTTGCCCAGTGATTATTAAAGACTGGAGACAAAACAACAGATGACCAGTAATAGCCACTTGTTTTCAGAACACAGTCGAGCTTGGCTGGTAGAAATACATTAGAGAAGTGAGGAAGTTCTTACGTCAAGTGGTGCCAATCCAAAGGGCACCTGTTTCAGTGTGGTGATGGGCTGTAAGGTGACTTAGTTAACAGCTGAGGCTGTTGGGTTTCATAGGCTAGATGTTACATGAATTCCTCTGAGCAGCGCTGAGGATAAGAAAGGGACAACAGAGTGTTGGCGTCATCTTGAGAGTAGGCTTAAAGCAAGTCTGGGAATTAACCACATCTGATACACAGAATCCATTTATGCTGGATCAGCCTAAGAGAGCGTAACTGTGTTAAAACAGTAGAGATGGAAATGCGGAGTTTTTTTCCTCAGTTGCTTTTTTCTTCCAGCAGATGATGTGAACAAGTTGTTTTCATGTAGTTAAAATGCTTTTTTTCCGGTGGGAATTTGAAAAGGGTATAATTTGTACAGTTTTATTGCAGAGAAATACTGTCTTCATAAAGGTCACACTTAAATGCTGTGAAGCACTGAAGTCCCAAATGCATCGGAATACACTGATACTCCCATTGTGTGTGTAGGTTAAATCATAGCTATGTGTTCTTTTCTTTATTTAAAATAAAATACATCTTACCAAAGAGGGAAAAAAAAAAGTTGTTCAAGCAAACTATGCTCAAATTTCAAACAATACTAGATGCTGTTGCTGAGGATTTTTGCTAAGTCAAGACACAAAGCTTAGATAAATTTAAAATAAAGAAAAAAGAACTCCACAAACCAAAACAAAAAGCAAATCTCAACCCTGCTTTTCTGCCAGCACATCCTCCTGATGTGACCTTTACCAGGAGCCCGTGCCCTTTAAATATTGTGGGATTGTAGGCCTGGGAAGAATTGCTCTGTTGTCTGGCTGTTCATTCTAACAGCAAGAGGTTAATCAAGTTAGGTGGGAAATGGAATGAGTTGAAAATAGTTTCACTGTCACGATAGTGCTTCAGAACCTGGGAGTCTTGCTCTAGAGCTCTGTGGTACGGAGCAAGGAGATTGCTGGGGAGTGGTTGAACGTAACCCTAACGCCTTGTTTTCTAGGTTGTTCTTCACATGTTTGTTTTCTGATCTGCTCTATTGATGGCAAGTTGCTTGGTAACTGTAGGTGATGATTGGCAGCATGGAAATGTTTCTGGAAATACATAATTTAAACGTTATCTTTCAGTAGGCGTGTGCTCTTGCTGGTAAATATTAGTTTGAAGTAAAGATCTACGTGTGGGAAAAAATTAATCGTAATTAGCAGCCTGCAGTGATTCTTTCTGTAAAGTGTCACTGACTGCACTGAGGATTATATGCTCCACTGCTTAACAATTCATAATGCAAATACGAAAAATGCAATATGTGTGTTCTTTCTTGTAAATACATTTTCAGGTAAATGATATGCAAATTCTCAGGGAATTAAGGATGTTTTCAGAACAATTACATTTAAAGGCATTTGTCCAAAGTATTTCTCTCTGAATTTCAAGCATGTAAACTGTTTTGGGTTTTAGTTCTCCAAAACACCTGGTATTCAGCATCCAGCTTATGACCAAACCAAATGATAGCCTAAAATGAAGTGAGCTTTGGCAGGAGAGATGCTTTATGTCATAGGTGTCAGGTGTTCCCTCACAGCAGCTATCAATGGAAAATGCTTCTGTGTAGTTGGTTGTGGCTCGTATTTCTGAAGTTGTACGTGTGATTAGGAGTGCATGTCAGGGTTTTGAATGAGCTGAACATGTTCAAAGGTGTACTGGTCAAGTTCCTGTTTTAACGTTGTCCAAAAACCCCAAAGCTACCCGAGAACAGTTTCTGTTTGTGTTTTTTAGTTCATAGTTGTCATCAACCGGAAGTTTAACCTGTTCTACTGCGGCATCCTCTGCAGTTTCTCCCTTTAAGCTCTTCTTTCTCACCTGCTATTATTTCAGATGGGTCACTAAGCTCACTAACAATTCATTTCTCACAGTTCTCTTCAGCTGTCAAATGTAGCAATGTCCTAAGCATAAATGACTCCTTTGACAAGGAGGTTCCCATCTATTCCAAAGCTTTTTGTTTTTTTCATTCAGTTCAGGCTGTACTCACTAAGCAGCAAATACTTCTCAGCATCATTCATCTACAGAAAGAGGACTGTGCTGCTGAACTTGAGAAAACTTCTCCTTTCAGGGAATTGTTTCCCTGCCCAAACTTGTCGATATGTTCTCCATCTTGCTTGACAGTTTCCAGCGCTCTCTGTGGGCAACACAAATGTGCTGAGAATATAAAGTACCCCGTGTTCTCAGGCAAAAAGACACTGTCCAAGACTAAATTGTCAGAAGCAAAAATGTTAAAACATGTTGATGAGTAAAATAGCGACAATCATAACAACCAGATGGTGCTCATAGAAAACCTGAAAGAAGTAATCATTTTGTTCTGTAGGCTGGTAGTAAAAATATGTTTGCTATATTTAAATAAAGATACTTTACTGAAAAGTTTTGGAGTAATAGGAGAATTTTTTGAAAAATTATTTTTTTTTTACAACTCTCTGTCCAAGTGATACTGAAAGAACTGTAGGTCAGATGGTTTAAAACCAGGTAAATTGACTGAAGCATTAGGTGATGGTAATTTAGAGCCAGTTTCAACAGAGACAGAAGAAAACCCAATCTTAATTGGGAAAACAGTCCCTGACAGCTCAGAGGTTTTTTTCAGCAGTGGCTTTTTTTGT
>NW_009711942.1:50653-57855 GCF_000703405.1 Apaloderma vittatum
AGCCCTTGTGATGTCATCTGGTGAAGTATATAACAGAAGACTTGAAGTATGAAAGAAAGGATCTAAAGCAGACATGCAGTATGTTGGAAGCTAACCTGTTTCAGTGCGTTGTACTTGAGTGTTAGAACCTGTGACCTCAGTGATACCCTCAGTGGTTTTGGTAGAGCCGTGATTCTTAACTTCAGGAATCCAAACTGTTTCATCACTGTTGCTTTAAGTAGCAGGTGATAGTTGAGATGGCTGTGCAGAACTTGTTCATGCTTTGAGATAACTTTCTGTGTCTTCCCATTTCAAATGTATTTCAAGACAAGTGAAAAGAATTACTTGAAGTTTGAACACAAGACTTGGGATGCTGACTTGTTAGTTGCTCTTTTCCTGAGCTTTAGGCTCAGTGCTGTTGCAATTTCTAGAAGTAGACCAAGTGTAAGATTTTGTTGGCTTGCACTCTCTTGCTGTCAATATTTGTATTTAATGGGATAAAAGAGGAAGGGGGGAGGGGGAAACATGGCCACAATGATAATGTTACATTTTCAGAGTCTCATGAAATGAACTGACATATCTTCCCTTCTTGCCAGTGCTATTGCTTGGGGTACTAACAATAAGAGACATTAGTCATAGTGATTTTAAGGCTTTATTGCAGAACCATTACTTCCAGTTTATGTTTTGTTTTTCAGACCTTTGTATATCCATCTATTTGAGGGAGAAATGTATATTCTTATAGTGAGAAATTAAAACAAATGGATAGTGTTCCAGAGCACAGGACTAGGAAGGCTCCAGTGCTCCCTGGATTTTCCTCAGTAAGTTTAGATGATTCTGCCTAGAACCTTTGAGTCATGCTCAGGGTGATCTGTTACCTCTGCTTGGTGTGAACTGTCTGGTCACAGCTGTGCTTCTGAGATTCTTCAGCTGTGAATTAAATCTTTTGCAGTTTTGTGTTGCATGCTAGAGCCAAAGCAAACAAAAGAGAAGCTTTTCTACTGTTACACACAAGCAGCTCCCTTCATTTTCTTGTCTTTAAACTGACACAGTTCTACTATAAAACTTGTTCAGAGAGAACATTTTGTCAATACATACACATAATTACATATATAGGAGTTGTCTCCTAAGAAAACCTAACATTGCAAGCTGTGTGCCTGAGGTATTCAGAGAGTAGAGTATTATCTTCATCTTGAAATATGTATCAGAGTTGAGTCATCTTAAAAAATATTCTCCCTGTATTTTTTCTAAGATGCTGTTAAAAAAGAGATATGAACACAAGTTTGTTGTGATTGTTACCTTCTAGTCATGGTAACATTTTCAAAGTTGTTTTGGGTAACCAAGTCCATCGTGCTTGTCAATAGTAATAGAGTTTCTGATGAGTATTCGGTCCTTCGAGTTCCTTTTGTGTGCTCATTGCTTCATTATGGGAACGAATTCATTTCCACCCTTACCTGTTTGCGGATTTAAGGAGCAATGTGCACCTTACACTCACTGCTCTTTAATGCACTATGGACCCTTGAAGGCAGTGAAGAATAAACCCCAATAAGAAGAAAGACAACACAAGCGTCATTAACAATGGTAGCATGTCATTTGTCTGATAACTGCTGTGAAATATCCATTTACCAAACCAGTGAGATATCGGTGTAAACCTGGGCCAGAAGAATCAGCTCAAGGATGCAGAAACGTTTCTTCCCTTAGATTTAGCCTTTGTTGAGCTTCTGGTTTCTCCTTTTGAGCCGCTTGCTGCTGCCACGTTTCCTTCTTTTTTTGGTTCTCCTTCATTCTCTTGTCACGTTTTCCACTGAATTGAGCAAACTCTACAATGTAATTGATGATATTTTTACATTATTTTCTGTTTAAAAAAAAAAAACAAACCAAACCGAAACACCACCAAGTAGCTTAAGCCGTGTCACACCGTTCTTTTAAGTAATGAACGTGTGTTTCTCTAAATTACTCTTGCAAAACATGTGAGAAGGAAAAGAAAAAAGTAGGTGTCGGTTCATCTTCCTTTCTACTTTTCCTCAAAGGAGAGGAGAACGATGTTTCTGATAGATTTACCCTTGGAAGACAAATGAGAACATCCAAAGCTTTGTGGATCGGAAATCAATGTGCGTAAAGCAAGAAAAATGGGCAATATCATCAAGTGAATAGTTTGCACAGTCAGTGAAGTCCAGAAAGAATCAGGCCGTTTTCTTATCCCCAGTGAAGCTGCCAAACTCTGGCCTAATCAATTCCAGCTCAGTTTGCCAGCCTCTCTTTTAAAGCCACAGTGCGCCATGACACTTCTTGCCTCATAGTGCTCCCAGCTGGGTACTGATAGACTTGGAGTGCTTTTGTTGGCACTGTTTGGTTTTATTATTTTTTTTAAGGGATGGTCGGCAATAATATTTTTTCTTTGTGTTTGAAACAGTTGCCAATACCTTTCATGCCAAATTGGAATTTTATTCTTTTTTTAAAAATGCTTATCCTGAACTTGCCTCACTTTGCTACACTAAAGTTGCATATTGAGAACCGTATTAGGGAAAATATTTGTAGCTGAGTGCGTTCAGTTGAATCTGGTAGAGCTGTCTGGTGATGAATAAGGTGCCACGAGCAATTTTACAACAGAGCATCTGCTGTTCTTTCTCCTCAGGGAAGGTGACTTTCGCATCAGTCAGGCTGTGTCCCGATTGCTTATGCTTGATACGTTGGCTTTTTCCACAGTTAGAAGGTTAGTTAAGTTTCAATGGAGGAATCTGCAGAATGCTTGTTAGAATATATAGGTGGAATCTAGACCCTGTAAAATAGATGAGAAGTTTCTGTTGTGTGCAGCGAAGTTTGTAACTGTGGTTTTGTACAGAACGAACTACGAAGCAGCAGGGGAAGTAGTGGGTAGTTCTTATCTGAGCGCTCGTGAGACACCAAGTCCAGACTGCTCAGTTCTCACGGATTAAAATCTTCTGATCCTAATACCATAGGCAGTTCTCTAAGCGTCAGAAAGATACCATTTCATTCCATAAAAACTGTGGAAAAGAATCAAGTGTAAATCTTGATATAATATTCTTTTCAGTCAAATTGAGCTGGGTTTCTTGGTGCTGAAGCTGTCATTGTGTATTGAAAAATGTATTTCTTGGAGAGCTAAGAATCTAATGAAAATAACTGCCTGGAGAGGAAGATCTTTTAATTAGTGCAGAGGTAACCTAGGGCAATTTTCAAGGTCTGATGCAGTCAAATGATTTTAATCTGCTAGAAAACTTACCTGGATCTTCCCCAAGGCAGTACCTATTCACCTTCATTTGAATAATAGAAAGTCACAGTAATTTCTTGAATCTGCAGAGCAACATTCTGTTTAAATTCCTCAAGTATACTGCTAGCTTTCCTTCTGTGCATTAAATGGGAAACTACAGCTACCCCAGGGAAAAGTTCTAGACACTTCTGCAGGATAACAGCATTGGTCTTTCTCTGTGGGATGGAGAAGACTTGCAGCTAAAACCAAACAAGCTCCACCCTTTTAGACTTTTTTTTGAAGTTGTTATACCAACTAGCTTGAAAATTTTGTGGCTAATAGGTAGATAACCACTTTGCTTGTAAAAAATGCTACAAGTACCTTCACAAATTGGGTTGTATTCTCAGCTTGTCTTCTGTTGTCAAAAGAATTTAAAATCTGCCAAATGGAAAACAAGCAAGGACTTGTGTTAGAACTCATAGAACACTTGAAAAGAAGCTGAGTAATAATGAGCAAAGAACTAAGTAATAGTGGAGACAAATATATTTTCCCAGACTAATAGACACAGTTCAGACTTGGATACACCAAGGAGGAAAGCAGATCTTTGGACATGAATCCAGTTGTTGCTGTTGTGATTTCAGAGGTGCATCCGATTCTCTCCCCCCGCTGTGTACAGGAAAATACTCTAGCACGACCAGACCTTTTCCTTGCTTATGTTACAGACTGGTTTTACACAAGTGTTATTTTATCTGGATTATCTGGTCGGAATTCTTGAAAAATATATTTGTGGTTTGTTTTTTGTTTTCAAGGGGAAGGTATTACTGAGTAATCAGACCAGACTCTATTATCAGTATCACTAAGAAAGAAATCAGTGCAAATTCAATTTAGTGGTAAAGGAACATAGCAACCTTCTGTTCTCTGGTAATGGAATAATTATGTAAAGAGGTCAATGTATGCACAAAAAGGCCTGTTAGAATTGTCTTATTGTGGTATAATATTGCTTTGTAGCTGATGATTTTCTCTCTGTTCAGTGGCTTTCCAAGTTCTAGAGCAAAACATGATTTTTTTTTATAGATAAAATTATTTTTTTCAAGTACAAACTAATCCAAGAGATAGGGAATTACTGTTATGTCTTGCATTAATTTTATCCCCGCGTTCTCTTTACAGTGCATGTGTTGCAAGAACTAAGTGGAATTAGCTTTTTAAAACTAGTCAAGTTGATTATTATTTTTGGTAATTTCAGTAAAGAATATCTAGTGCTTCTTCAAATGTGTGTGCACGTGGAGAAAGCTGAATGTAGCTTTTGAAGAACCCCTGTGTAGGCTGGAGACTGTTGTCAGTACTGCAGAGCTGGGGCTAAATATCCTGTGGGTATTTCCTAGTGGCTATTTATTGTGTGGTCAGGGGTAGCTGTAACTGTATGTCCTCTAGTCCCAGATAAAATGTTTAAAAGTGCAGAATAATTTAGGGTTGTTCTAGATCAAATAGCCTGGAGCTTGTTGGTTTATTTGTAAATGGAAGTGTTACTTTTGCTTAATCAATGGATTGAGGAGCCTCAGGCCTCTGTGCTCTTGTGCATGGCCCCACGTCGCTGTCTGTGACTGGCAGCGCTGAGGAATAACCTGTCCGTGCATATGGACTGAGGGTTGTATTTCTTAACAAAACCCCAGACCCCGAAGTGAATAAGATTTCTACCTTTAGGCAGGTAAATCTTAAAGTTAGATTTTCCCTTGGTTTAGGCTGCTTGATTTCAGCATTTCGGCTTGAGAGGATTTGAAGTGGTTACGTTTACCTCAGGTAATTGGGACTCTGTAGATACCAGAGATGGACTTGATGTTACTCCACAGTGTTAGAGTCCTCTGTGGCTTTTTGTTGTAAAACCTTATTTTCAGATACTTTAGTAGCTTTTAAATACCCCTCCCCCCATCACATACAGAGTGCCTCTCTTAGACACCTTTTCTGCCTATTTCAGCCAAAATATCTCTGCCATTTTCTGACACTGAATTAAGGCCAAACTGGCGTTACCCACGCTGGTAAAATCACACAACCACTGAATCTAAGTGATCTTGTGTGCTCTGTGTGGTGGAGCTTAAGGCTGAGATCAGAGGATCTTCTACCTGGGATGACTTTTTTCCAGCTTTATGCAATTTGCCTATCCAGTCACTAGCCTCTGAAAAAATCTTATTTTACAGACGTTTATGAGAAACATAACAAGTTTGGTAGCTCAAGTCTCTGAAAATGCCCTCGACACTAAACTTTCTCCAGAAAAGAGCTTCTGAGGGAACTGTTGCTGTTATCACTCGTCCTCTCTGCAATTAATTTTCCTGCAGGGGTTTAGACCGTGGAGACCTCCCAGCACAGCCTGAATTCCTCCTTACCTCTCGAAATAGCATCTGCAGGTGATACCTGTGGTACCAGCAGGGAAGGGTCCGTTCCATCGTCATCTCGGAACAACTGACCTCGGTAGCTCAGGGTGTTATCAGTCCTCAACTAGGGGACACGCTGGGACAGTAACCCACGGGGTGCTTAATACATTGTGCGAGTACAGAAAACTCCAGCGTTCAGGGTCTAATTTTGCTAGCCTTGGATTCCGTTCTTTTCTTTTTATTTTTTGTCTGGAAAATGTTTTTAGGGAAAGGAGGAAGGAGATATAAGTGGTTTTGCTTTATTTTTATTTTTGGGGCAAGGAAATGAATTTTCTATAAAATTTTTATCGTAGTGTTGAAGGTTGTAAAAGAACTTGGAGTTATAAGGGGAGAAATTGTGCCCTTTCAGGAAATACAAGGGCTTGTGCTTGGTGCTGTGTTTAGACAGCGAGGATGGGTAATTGAATAGTGCATGAGTGCTCCCCTACCAACCATAGAAAGTATAAATCTCATGAGAGTGTAGGCACAAAAATAATCACGCATTCAGATTGCCTTGAGTACACACCTCTTCACATCCCACAGTTATGTCATCTTTATTTGATGATTGTCATAACAAATGGGAAGATAACCTCACTCTTCTGCCTATTCATCTTCCTTTTCTTCACTCAAATTACTAAACAGAAAGTGCTAAACACAGCAGTTCTGGTAGTAGAGGAAACTGTTTGGTTTTTTTTGACTCCATCTTTCTTGTGGGGTTATTTCTCAAGCTCAATTTTCTGTATACACACGAAAAGAATGCAAAACATAAGCCCTTCTGAATCATATTTTCGAAGCCATTTTTGTCATCCTTGTTGTTCTCAGCTGCTTGGATTTCAATTTTTCTTTTTAAAATGTCATGTCCCAAGCTGAATCCAATCAGTCCTGCTGCTGAAGCTTGAGCCTTGCTGAGCAGAGCAGAAGGATTATTGTACTGGTTTGACACACGCTGTTACTGTTAATATAATCAAGTGTAGCGTTTGTCCTTGTTTGGTATAAGCATCTTATATTTGCTTCTTAAGCAGTTTATGATTTAACGTGTAATAACCATATCTGTATTGGTAGGAATAGTCCTTGGCCCACATTTCACATAAATGCTTGCTTTGAGTTCAATATTCCCTACCATTGCAATTGTTTGGACTCTAAAAAAAAATAAAAATGCTTTAGGCAATGTAAAAAATAAGGCAGAACAAATCTTTGTGGCTGGGAATATGCAGAGAATATGTTACACATTTTAAAAAGTATTAAAATATGTTAAATAAAATACACACTGAAAGGCTTAAATGAGATGTGATTTAAGGGTACCCACCAGAGAGAGCTGTTCATCCCAAGTAGGGAATTGTTCATCCCAGCTGGGAATTGTGATGTGATTGAAAGGAGATGCAGAAGCGTGAAGAGCAAAGGATTAGGTGAGAGACTCCAGGAAAAGAAGATGCAACTGGATTAGGTTATGTAGTAGGAAAAAACCACTCCATGCAAGTAAGGTTAGCAGGTGCTCTTGGCTGAGAGGAAAGCTCAGCACCCCAAAGTTAATTTTCTCAGTGTTGTTGAGTGAATCTGCAGTAACGTGATTGCCATGGAGAGTGCAGATAGCCGTGAGTGCCAGCATCTTATTC
>NW_009711942.1:57886-103828 GCF_000703405.1 Apaloderma vittatum
TGACATACTGCGGTATGATAAGGGTGTTGCTGTTAATGCAGGAAAAACAAACACAATAATGGTGACATTTGAAAGAGAAGGGGTAATAAACAATGGTAAAGTGCAAAAATTTGCTATTAAGATATCTTGGCTACAGATAGTACCTCCTGAGTGTTAAAACTGATTTTAAAATCAAGAGTTGAAGTAAGTTCTAACTACTGCTTGAGGTCTCTTTCCTTGTTCACCACCAAATGGACACGTGGCCACGCACTCTGCTGCGGGTGTCAGTCATGTCATAGGTTGACCCTGCAGTAGGATGGGAAAGGCTAAATCCAACTCAGTTTGGGTGTTAAACACAATATGCCTGCCCCATGGCAGTTTGTGCCGTTAAGGCAGGAGAAGCAGTCTTAGGAAACCCCCAGAAGACACAGCTATCACCTAGTTGTTGTTATAGTGCTTAATGCCCGTCAGACTCCTGCCCTGGGGTAGACTGTCCGTGCAAGTGCTCTCTGAGATTCAACTGATGTAAATAAACACAAGCCGGCATGTTTTAATTTCTGCTAAATCTGCCAGTCAGTGGTCTTCTCACCTTTCCAACAAGCCAAATATTGAACTTTCTTAATACGTGAGTTCCAAGGGTGCGAATAGCCTCTTTTCCATCCTGTGACCAGGCTGAGCAACTTGCACATCTTCCCAGAGAAAACCCAGAGTAAAGCTCTTCAAGTTCCCGTTGCCTCTCACAGCAGTCTGTGTGCAGTTTCACTAGTTCGTAAAACACCTTTTCTCACACCTCAATTCTGAGTGGGAGGTCAAGAATATCTGCTAGGCAAGGGAAGGTAATGAGACAATCAAAGCTCAGAGATGTTAAAAATAACAGGAAATCAGAACTATGAGATAACCAGTCATTTACTGTTGTAAATGAAAATTGCCAAATATTTACTTAAATATGGCTGTGTTCAAAGACATTATCTGGAATGGAATGAAAGCCTAGATGCACCCATATGTGGAACTTTGGATATATTTCTTTCTTTTGTTTGCTTCTGTGGATCTAAGCTGCTTCTCCTGTCTCTACTTGTAAATGCTGAAATTAGTCAGTCACATACCTTAACCATAAAGCAAAAAGAAATCTTCCACCTCTGAACAGCTCTTGAGCAACTGGGATTTGAACCAGCTTATCTGTACTTGCTTGAACAGCCTCCTGGGCATCTTGGAGATCCAGCAGGTCAATGGAGTGAGCAGTCTGCAGATTTCTTCTGCTTCTTTGAGAATAATCCAGATGGGCAATTTATGGGACCTGCCTGTGTGCACTCCAGTTCCACACTAGGAGTATGTTTGTGTGGGCTAAATGTGGCTGTGTTGGATTTGAGTGGAGAACAGCAATTAGTCTTGAAGTTCACTGTCTAGTTTACAGTGGTTTCAATCTTCGAACAAGCCCTTATTCAGCATTTGTGCCAACTTCTCCTGCAAGAGAAGTTTGCTTGAGTAAGAATAGGTTAAAATCTCAGAATGTAGATGTTTTCTCTGAGTTGTGGGCGCTTAGCGGTTTGCAGGATTGAGCCTAGAAGCACTTAATTTTTCTTTGCACTCAGACATGTTTTCAGTTCCTGAAACGAAACTGAGGACCATATAAAAATGAATGCTGAGTGTTTCTGTTGCTGTAGTTCTGTCAGAGAAAGTGGCTGGAATCCGAGCCAAGCCAAATGTTACATGAACATATTAACTAGTCTTAGTGCTGTCAGACTTTCTTTAATTAGCATTATAAAGGTAGCCAAGTCAGCTTTTTATGGCAGTTATCAGCGTCATGGTACGAGGGAACAGACACTGAAATTCTCTAGTGGACCATTTTGTCTAGGTGAAGTGTAGCATAATGATTTCAGCAGAGGAACAGCTGTGAGAGCAAAAACTCCCCGTAGCAAGGTAGTCAGTCAGATTTCAGTGGGGGAAGAAGTGCCTGTAGCCTAGGAGATGGGCAAGCCCGGGGGATTTGAGAGCCGTCTTTTGATGTGCTGTACCCCGAGTGTAGCACAGTGGAGTGCGGATCCCTGAGGTGGCCTTCACTGTAATGGCACAGACTTGAGCAAATCCACATCGAGTACTGAATAACAGAAAAAGTTATTTTGTGATTAGATGGTCCCTCCATGGTGGAGAAGCCTGCCCGTGGGGCTGGGATGGCTTTATTTCTCTCCAGACTTGTTCTTTGAGCCCTTTACCCTGAAGAAGACCGAAGGAGAGCGGAGGGACCCCTTTACCCTTCAGTGTGCACTCAGCTTCTCCTTTTATCACAGAGCCTCTTGGTGTCGTGTGCTGTGCCGTTCTTTTTACGTCTCGGCGTTTGCCAAGGGCTGCTGTCCACGTGCTTCTCAGTGTCACTGCTTCCACGTGCTAAGAAACACACCTACGTAGCACAGTTTGCCTCCTTACCGAATTCTTCACAGAACCCAACAAAAGCAAGTTTGCCCCATAATTAAAATTTGAATTTCTGTCTCATCTTTTACTTAAAAGATCTGAGGAAAGGCTGAAAGGCCTCTCCTACCTCCTGTGCTGTGAGCAAGGGATTTTCACATGAAGGGATCCGCCTCATAGCAAGATCCACGGAGAAGAGCCCTGAAGCGCTCTGCAGTGGCAAGAGGAACCTGGGGAAGTCATATCAAGTCAAATGAAATACTCTGACCTACCTGCAAAAGAGTTTAGTGGTGTAATTTTGGAAAAATTTTTGGCTGTACACCCAGCTGCTAGATTACACGTGGCCATATTTATGGTCAGGAATGAGTTGGGTAAACGCTGTTGTGGTTTAAGGAGTAATTAATTTCCATCAGAACCAGTTAAAATTTTACTGTGTGTACAAGCACACACTAAGGTTTTTATGATTCTAGGGCTTGTACGCCCGATCAAAATTGTGCCTTGTGATTACAGTGAGAGGTGAAATTTTATGATCAAGACCAAAAGTGAGCAATCTGTTTAAACCTAGTTATTTTGATAAGAATGCAAATATTCCAGTTAAATTAACCATTTCACCATGAGTTTTTAATAGAAATCTGTGTGAAGTTAAAAAACCCCACGTCACTGGTGGTTAGGGGTTGAAGCATCGTGCTGAACCTGCCCGATTGCAGTGAACTGCCCAGTTGCAGCGCTGGGCTTCACCTATTCCAGGGGAAGAATTAAGTGATTTAGGTACATTCTAGCAACGTGCGTTTGTGTTGGTGAGGTACGGGCTAAATGGGCTTGAACTACCCAGTGCAAGCTGGCAAGTGAGGCCAACCTCTGTTTTAGTCTTGGAGGTGAAACGTTATGCTTTCACATGTACTCTTTGAAAATAGGTGTGTCATGTGGGCTATGTTTAAAGTTCCATTTACATTGTACGTTCTAAAATGAGGATACACTCTAAAATAGGAATTTTCTGCCAATAAAACTTACATTGTGTATAGTCTTAATCTGAGTTACAAACTAGGAGTTAAAAACTTCTTTTAGATTTGTTTTTTAGTTTACTTTTTAATATTTTTAATAAATCTTTCACCTTTTAATTCAGTGTTCTTTGACAAGGAGGGTGATAAAGAAATGGAAGTTATAAGATAGGAATTGATTAAAGTCTTATTTGCTATTTTGGAGTCTCGTGCAAGCAGCTAAAGCTCTTGGAACAGGACCGATCTTTCTGTGAAAGCTTTATTGATTACCCAGAGACAAGTCCATTTTAAACACTTTCACAGTGCTGTGTTGCCTGAGGAAGCAAAACCTATTACACTTAGATTATGAACTTTTTGTTTATGAACTCGGCTGTCTTAGTGGCCAGCTGGCAGAAAGTAGCATTATTATTTCCTCTGTCTATAAAGCAGAGTTATTAAAAAGCCCCTGTTTTTTCCCCTGGGTGTCCTGCTGCTGTTTCCCAAACTAGATGCAGCGTGAAGTGCTTTGCCATGTGCTCCAGCTGGAGCCAGGGCGCGCTGCTGCAAAGGTTTTTCAGGACAGGCAACTTCTGCCATCTGGATCTTGAGGCACCGTGTGTGCCGCACGCCTCTAATCAATAAGATCTAGGCTGTAGTCTGATTAATGCTTCTGTAATTATTCCAGTTGCTTCAGGCATTTATCTAGCTGTAGGGCATGGAGTCGTGTTAGGAGAATTACTCAAATAATCTGTAGTTAAATAAGCTGTGAAATAAGCTATGCAAACAACTCTCACTCATCAGCGTGAGTGCTGCTTTTTACATGAAGAATTTCCACTTTTACCTAAAGAAATGTGTAAGTAAGAAAGATGAGGGAGAAAACAGCGAGAACTTATCCTTTACTTCTTAAGTTGGGTGAACGTTAGGTTGCAGCTGAAGATAGTGTGCATCTGGAAGGAGCTTTCCTTGCAGGACACGTGACTCGCAGGGGAAAACAATGGCTGCTGGTGCTGGGGAAGATGACAGGAGAAGAGCAGGGAGGGAGCCGGTGCTGGTCAGAAGAAGCACGGGGGCGCAGCTCAAACCAGAAGCGGCTGAGAGACGGGGGCAGAGCAGGTTGTCTCTGCGTGTGGTGCTTGAGATGGGAACCCTTGGGCCCCAGATAATTCCTGGAGAGCAGAAAAGGTGAATTGCAACTGTTCACGCGTTTCTTCTTGTCTCTGGTGATGGGCCTGATGTTTGACATGTCACTGAGGGTGAAATGATGGGACCTGCTTGTTCGGGCACTGGGACGTCTTTCAGTTTGTGCTCGTTTGACCAGCCCAGCTGAAGAGGGTACCTCTGAGTTAGTTAACTAACTCCCAGTTGATTAAATTGACTCTGAAGCATCATCTTCAGAGACTTTCTTTTGTTCAAAATCTTCCCCCAGAGGTTCCAAGCATGTAGAGGGAAGGGTGAAAAGCAGAAAAACCTGACTTGGTTTCACCTAAATATCTCCTTGGAGCCTACACTTCTCTTCACTCCAACTGACCCCCTTTTCTGACTGTGAGAAGCAGACTGTGCTGTGCACAGCAGGTTTTCTCTGTCCTCTTGTAGTACCTTGTCAGCCTGACAAGTTTAAATGACTCATTGGAATTTTGTTGTCAACAACCAAACAGAAAAGGATGCGAGAGAGATTTCTTGCCTGCAATGGCTGGAGTATGCGCATTTGTACAGCAGTGCTGGAGAGCTGCTTTCTTACCAGAGCTTTAGGTCTCCTACAAGTTGTGTACAAACACACAAGATGATCCCGCATTCACATAGATGAAGTTCTCTCTTAGGAAGCTTGGTCTTGGGTTTTGTGCTTTTTTCCTGAAACAGAATATGAATGTATGAAAGATTTACTGGGGTGTGAATAATGCGATGAAACGATGCAGCAGTTAGAGAAATTACAAACTCCCTACACTCAAGCTTTGTGCATCCCGACTTGCTTGAGGTTCTTTTTAGCTGTGAACATGCATTTCCTTTGGTAGTCTTACAGAACTATCTTAGAAACATGAAACTTGTTAAAACATTCCAAAAATAATGGTAGGCTTATTTAGTATTTTACTCTGTACAGGTATTAGCAGAATGAATCCAAATGTTTGTTCCTAATATGAACAACAAGGGCTTGTAAAATGGCTGTAAATAAAGCAAACTGCATGACTGGATGAGTGGGAACTGCTTTTTCCCCTCGAAATGACTATATTGAGATGAGTTTCTTACCAGCAGAAGTTCAGCGATGATTGTACGCGGGTATCATCTTAAAGCAGCAGCCGCACTGAAATGTTAAGTAGTATTTCCAGGACCTCTGTGTAACCCACTGGAATGTTGGAATCATTGAATTTAGGGATTTCAGATTGCCATTAACTAGCATTTTGAATGCCTACTAACCACTGCAGTTCTGTCTCAGCAAATGGACTGCGTTTGCGTTTGCTTTCTCTTGAAAGTGCATTTGGTGACACTGTTGATGTTATTCAGCGCTCTGGCACAGAGCCTGCAGCTCACGGGAGCGGGCTGGCGTGGGTGCTTAGAGGCTCTCCTTGCACCCATCTCATTTTGGTTCAGTACTAGCTGTGGAGTGCCCGTCACAGTAACTCAGATAAGCTGCTTCTACACCAGCACTAGTGGATCGGTGCGAGACCAGCGATGGAGGGAAGCGCTGCAGATGGACTCGGGGTGCTGCTGCCTTCACAAGATGCTTCCAGTGAGACGGCCCGTCAAGACCGACTGCTTCCTTTCCACAGGATGTGCTCAGATGTGTTTTATTGCTTGGAAAAGAACTGAAACATAATAGGTACTATTATTCTTGAGTTTGCTTTGGAGTCTAGCCCAGTGCTAGACACTGAGATAATTATCCCAGTGGAGTTCACAGTTTAAGTCTGGGGAAAGAAATGATGTGAACCAGGTCTCGTTCTGTAGATTCCCCATTGTTCTTAGGATAGAAGCTGAATAAAGGTCCCAGATGTGACAGGAGCTGAGTCAAGGTCCCACCCAGACTTGTTAGTACAGCTCCTTCTTTTAAGTGCCTATCTCTTTTGGGTTCTTTGTTCATTTTTCTTCCAGACTGCTGAAGCAGCATTATACTCCTGATCTAAAGGCCCCTGAAGTTAATGGAGAAGAACTCTGTGACTTCAGATTTTGATTTGCACCCCTCCTATTAAGTCATTTCTGGAAGTATTCTCAGCAGTGCTAGCTGGTATGAGCAGCACCAGCAAGAAATGGAGTCTCTTCAGTTTGGAAGTCCTGAATACTGTGTATTGTGAGCATTGCCATTTCAATAACCTGCATTCTGAATAAAAAACCGCTGCAGTGTCGCGTATACGGGAGCCAACTGTAAATTCTGCTTTTTCTGCTTCTTTACCATGAACTGTTTCTGCTTCCACTACCTTCTGGTGTTTTGCAAAGCAGTTGAAGCTCCAAATCCATGTTGTATTTAGAGGTGTTTTACCTCAACTTTGAACTAGTCAAGTATTTTGTATTTTCTGAAATAGTGTCCTGTGAATAAATATGGGCCTTGAAAATGAAGTAAATGTTTGTGATCTTTAATCAATTAGCTACATTTCATGTTTCTGGCTGACAACGACACCCGATCTATCTGTGGTCTCTCAGACTGCGCTACCTGAAAGCATGAATAGTACTGACAAGCTTTAAATTGGGCTGTTTGGTTTTACTGAGTTTTAATGAAAAAGGAGTTGGAGATTCCTGAAGTAGCCACTTGAAAGGGAGATAGGATGAGTGAAAAACTGTATGAGTAACTTACAGATACACCTACAAATACCAGCCAAACTGAGCTCTTCAGGCTACGTTAGCTGAATTTAACTTAATTAACCTTCATCTGTCTACTCTGTAATGTTATTTATAGGATTTTTCTCTTCTGAGCCTTTTGATAGGCAATAACCTTGTACAGTTTATAAAAAATCTGAACTTTTATTGCCATGTATTATTAGCAACGTGGTGGTGAAATGTTGCTTACATTCCTTGCGTACCATGTTTGTGCGCTACGTTTTCAACACACAGCAGCCTAGGACTTCCAGCTGAGAATGGATTTTATGTACCCCTGCCAGTTTAGAGAAACGTAAAAAATAATTTCAAAACTAAGTACAGGTCGCATTAATCTGACTTTCAGGAAGTGGAGAATTAACAGCTCTAAATAGAACACTTTGAATAGAGCCTAACTCCGTGTGTGGCTGGGTTAGCTAGGAGAGGAAGGCCCTGTTAGAAAAACACTGCTTTAGGTAAACTGGGCATTTCAGTTGCGTTTCTAACTTGAGATTTTTTCCCCCATCTCCAACATCTTTGAAGCTGATCTTCTCTCTGTGTCTTGGTCCACAGACTTGTGGAGAGCTGTCATTCTCATCCTTCATTATCTTGACTTCTCAATTAAGGTAGTAGGTGGTTAGAACACTATCATGTCTGCACAAGACTTTTTCTTTTAGCCAGATCACATTAATCTCCCAGGTTTTCTTATCTAATTTAGTAACGTGAGATTAGAGGAGTAAGATGCTAGAGCTGTATTTGTCCTTTTAGAAGATACTAGATACTAAAAGCCTTCCTACTAAGTGAATTTTTATATTGCATGCTGGGCATGAATTCAAAACCTCTATTACGCTTGGAACATAAATGACTGAAAAAAATAAGATTAGAGTGGACAATAAATAAAACTCCAGGGGTGTGCTTTTACTGCCTCAGTGAAATGAATTCCTTGTAATCATGGAAATTATCCTGGTATTACTAATGAAAGAATTTTTCTGGGAAACAGGCCAGGCTGTCTCATTCGCACAATTCAGACCTTGTCCATTAGAGTTCAGTCAGGGCTGTTCTTTTATCTGTTGCAAATTGCCACGTACAGTTGTTGTGATAAAAATATTAGATAGCGATAGCAAACCCCCAAAAGACACCCCCAGAGCAAATATTTCTCCGTTGATTCATGGCACTGAGGAATGGCAGTGCTCTTTGGAACAGATGGGTAGGATTTAATGTTCAGGAGTAATAAACAAAATCCTTCATTCAAGAACAGTAGTTAAAAGAAATAAGAGGATGCATAGTAACAGCGTTTTTATTGAATTACTTGGAAAGAAATTTGGCCTTTCTATCCCTTTCAACAGACTTCCTCACATGAAAATGTTACATCATCGATGGACATGAATTTTTGTTTTAATCTGATAAACATATGCACGTAACAGACTTTTCAAAAAGAAACCATCTTAGTTGAAAGTTGCACAGTAATCCCATTATTGTCTTGCTAGGCTTTTCTTCTTTGTCTGGTAGATTGGGGTTTCCAAAGTGGTTAACGTAGCTTAGCTTTTAAAATCATTTTGAATTATCTGGTCTGATAGACTTGAGATGAAGGTAGAATTATTTTTGAGGTAATCATTTGTGGTGAGACATGGCTGAAATTAAATCCAAATATCTGAAAGTCCAAGTTACTGTAGACCACTATTCTGATAATAAAAACATTACATCCAGAGTGCTCTTTTCTGGTAAATTTACATACTAGTATAAACAAAGGACGAAGAAAGTAACCAAGTTTAAAAGGGAGAGTGTTGGAAATACCCTGGTCTCTCACCCATCTAGATCCAAGTTCAGTCATGTAGATGGTAGCTGTGGAAAATGAATAGCATCCAGATGCAGTACTACAAACTGCAACTACTATGCTGTATTTTTTTTAAACGCTACACTGCTGTTTCACCTCCAAAGATAATATGTGGGAATGGACAAGAGAAGTAAACATCCCGGCCTATAAGATTCTCTGTTCTATCCTTGCTAAGAAGAAAAACACAACAACATCTAAATCTCATATATCAATAAATCGGTTTTTTTACTAAGGAGTAGCCCCACAATACGTTATTTCTGTTAGGAAGAAAGGTTAATACCGTTTTCTTCACCATTTGCATTTTACACTCTTGTAGGAGTAGAAGTAGAAATCATTTTTGTAAAAACGAGTATGAAATTTTCTAGTGGTAAAAGTGCGTGAGTTTTGCATGTTGCTAATTATTACGCAGTTGCATAGGTGCCTTATACTGGCGTTACCAATAAAGCAAAAAATAAGCAAATTTAAGAAGTCATTCTCTTAGAGGCAAAAGGTGCAGGTATCGTCTTTGTTAGACTAGAACAGGAGAAAATCTCCTGAAGCAACTGAGTTGTCAGTTAAGATCCCCTTTTTAGAAATCATGAGCTAAAATTACGAGGGACACTTGTATGGTTTCTTTCCTCCAGACATCAATACGCAATTCTGTGTTTGTTTAAATGGGTAGATGGGCATTAATCATTCCGACATCTACAATCTGTATTCGGAGCAGAGTAGTGCTTAGTACAGAAAGCCCAAGGCCACTCCTTCAACAAAGGGAAGGAAGCTAAATGCTGACTGAGTGCCCATTTATCTGAGCATTGACCACTGTGTGTGCAGAGCGAGGCAGAAGTCCTCCTGAGGGAGTTTGTCCTTGGGCGCTTAAATTTGTGTTTAGAGCAGGTGCCCAGGGGTGGCGTGCGCTCTGCCTACGTTTCGCGTTTCCCAGTGGTTGAGTGCGTAGGTTTGCTTTGTGTTTCTTATTTAATTAACCTGCGATGGAGGAAGAAGGGGTGACAACTTGTTCATGATACTCTATTGCAGTCTGTTATTAATTCTGTACTTGTAGAGCGTTAGCCCTTACACACCATAAAAGAAAAAGGGATACAGCACACCTCTGTCTTGCAAGAGAATTTGTTGCAAGGAGCAGGATCTGGTGCTAGTGCCAGTTCACTGGGGATGTAGAAGTCACATAGCAAAGGGTAGTCAAGTCCTTAAGTTGTTAGTGTTGTTACTGATTTTCCTTAAGGATCTAAGTTTCTTGACCAACGAGGAAATTATTATGCTGATTCCTGTTGTTTTCCGATGCAGGACTTCCCAAATGATGTAGGAGTACAAGACCTGATTCCATATTAAGGACCTGGCACTGTGGCTGAGATGTTGGCACGTCATTTCCAAGTCCCTGAGGAATGTTCTTCAGCGTTTTCCTATTGCTGCCAGGTACCTGCCCATTTTAAGACTCACACCTAGAACTTGGAGTATAGATTGCAACATGCAGAGATTTCTTACACAGCTAGTGAGATACACACACGAGTGACTGTAATTGCACTTGTAGGCATCCAAGAATGACTCTAAGATTACTTCAGGAGCACGCTGAGATTACTTTAGAAAACTAAAACAATCATCAATGTGCTTTTAATGTTTTCCATCTTCTTTCTTAGGGATGTCACAGCATGATTTACAATAATTGGCATGTCTACTAGTGATATGTAGTAACGTGCCATTTGGAAGGAGAAAGAAGTTTCATCTTGTTAATACTCCATATTTCATTTGGGCGGCTCAGTGAGCCTTTGCATATGTATTGATGAGACTGTGCCTGTAGATGGATGTGGAGGTGGAATTACCAAGAAAACCAAATGCAGAATGTTAAAAATGATCCTTAAAAGGTTTCAAACTCTTTGGTTCTCTGACAAGAATCATAACTAGAACAGAAAAGAAGTATAACTAGCCTGGAAAATGGCAGAAGGTAGATTAATTGTAATGACACGGACTGTAACAATGGAGAAGAAAGGTGGAAATCTTAGTCATTTTATTTTGAGCACTTCAATGTCATCATATTTCAGTTGCTCTCAGATGTTGCAGCATGGAGAAATAAGTAATTGTAACAGAACTACAGATAAATTGGTTAATTTAACGTTTCAATTCCCATTATTGGAATTGCACTTTTAAAAATATATTTCCATTAATATTCTTTGTAAGACTATTATGTAAATAGTTTATATTGACCAATAAGAATTGCTTTGAATTTTTTCTTGCTTTGTCTTCATTTGAATGACAAAAGTCATAACCAAAGTGGAAAAGAGTGCAAAAGAAAGCCATCCTTATGTCACAAATTGTAAAAAAGAAAAAAAAGGCAACAATTTATGACATGCCCAAATTACTCTGAAGTGTTACTGCCTTTTTCTCTGCTTACATTCTTGTTTGAGTCTCACAGTGCTTTCCAAGTAATTTATGAGCAAAACATTGCCGCAGGTGTACAGGAGAAATTTTGAGGCTAGAAACTTTAGGATTTCTGATATGCCCCATATTATGGTCTGGCTGAAGTTTTGAAGATACTAATTGTGTAAGCCCAGATTTTCTAACAGAAGAATGTTGCAGGATATATTGAGTAAAATGCTATTATTTGCACAGGACTTAACACGCTGAGACGTACAAGATCTTTTGCCAATTAGAAATAGGAAATTTATCAAGCTGCTACTACAGTTCTAGTCAAATACATATTTTAAACAACTCTGTATTAAGATGTTTACCTTCTTTATCTCAAACTGCAAGAAGCATGTTTCGTTTATCTCGAAGTACGTGTTTGAAGCCCACTCTGCCTCACTTAGTTTCACGCGTGTTAATAGCTGCCTGCATATCGCACCTAATGGTTACAGTGTCACAATTGTATTTATGTTACGAAATGTTCCCTGGGGGGATGTCTGGGCAGAAGAAAAACCTAAAACCAACAATCAAAAAGTAATTTCAACACTATCTGGCAGAGGTTTGTAAGCTTATTGAAGGCAAAACTTCTGCCAGTAGCGGTGAGGATGCTTTCTCTACTACTTGGTAGAGAACAAGACGCCAGAAGAGTTGTTGGGACGCTGGATTAGCCGACCCAGAAAAAAATAGCAGCGAGTGCAGCCTGTCTTGATGTGCCAGGTAGAAATCCTGCAGCGCCCTGGGAGCTCTTTTATTTATGTAGTCGGATCCTGCTCCCCTGAGCATGTGCTGCTCAGATCGACTTTCTGCTGTGTGTGTACTCAAGTCCAAGTCTTTTGTTCTGATGCTTTGGCTTGAATCAAACAGTAGCAGAAGCTCCTGGCCACAGTGGCAGCTGCAGCTAGTCCCGGGTCTTTAACCTCCTCATCCAGAGTGCGAGATGAGGAAGAGGAGGGCTCTGCAGGAGCAGGTGTCGTGCTTTTGTCAGAACAGAGCAGGTAAAGCAGATTACGTATGCAAACTTGAAAATTGTTCAGGTCCTTCCAGGTTGAAGATACCTTGTTAATCTATTGCATAAATCCAGTGCAATGCACTATGAGCAAGCTAAGAGGACTGAGAGAAATGAACAAGTAAAGGAGTGTTGTTACGTTTTGTTGAACCCTTCAGACAGGAAGAATGTAAGATGATACCTACTGTCCCAAGAATGCCAAGTGCTAGCAGTCCTAGCTGTGAACTGTGAAAGAAAGTTTGAGTTTCCACACTCAAACCAGGTAAGGAATTGCTGGAGTGACATTAAGAAACAGGGTGAAATCTTGACTGCATAAAAGAGATAAAAATTATGCTTCTGGATTTCATGGAGGCAGAATTTCCCCATTTCATCTTGTATCTCTTTAATCCTAGTTTCTCCATAAGTGCTATTTTTAGTGGAACCTCTTTTTGCAGTTTGAGTACCATGCAGAAGGTATGGCTCCTAGCCAGTTTTCGCTCAGTGAAATCCGAAAAGCACTGTCAGAGTTAGCAGAGAGAGCACAGAATTATGAAACCAGGCTTTGATAGCTCATGCCACGTCAGAAATGCTGTCATGAGTCAGAGGGTGGAGAGCACTTGCTGAGATACATAGACTGTGAGAAGGGACTGTATCACCAGAGAGAATAGTCTGAATTCTGCAATTGCTGGCTATTTTATGTTTCAGTGCTTCATCTCAAACTGTGATTCACTCTTTACGTGGTACAAAAATGGTTTGTGCTTTTGTGTCACTCATAGTGACTTTGTCAGAAACAAAAGAAGAGAGAAGAAAAGCTGTTAGAAATTTTGGGGTGCTTTGTCTGTGGTCTGCAAGCCAGTTTTTGCCTCATGGGTCATGAAGATTTTGCAGCAAGAGCTCAGTTTATGCCAATGCTGGTAAGCCTGAATCGAAACCAACTGACTTTGGTAGGACTCTTAGCTTGGTAGTCCTATCAGGACTTAAAAGGAACAAGCATTTATTTTAGTTACTAGGGAAACCAACTGTGTCTGTGAATCAACACGGGTAGTAGCTCAGTTAAATAAAACGGCATTCCATTTAGAGTAGGATTGTGCTTTAATATTGAATGAATGCTGCTCTGGGGTTCCTGGCTCTTATTTCTCTGTTTCTGCCCATATATGCATTCATCACAGAGACAAGATGGACCATGGGGCTGCTTCCTTCCATGCAGTACGGCATTTGCCAGGGCATCGGTGGTTGCCTAACTTGGAAATGTGTGCACAGTGGTACCTACCAGCAATATTTACCAAGTTCCTATTGCCAGAACGTTTCTTCTCATACTTCCTTAAAGTTCCTTATTTAAAATGTCTGCTTTGCAGCCATGGGATAGATTAACAGTTGGGCTTTTAATCAAGACTAGCTTCAACTAATTCAGTTTCTACAGCATGTATTGTTTGTATTACAAGTAAATATTCAAGGCTGTCTAAATTACAACCTGTGATATTTAGCCAAGGATATTAAGAAAGTAATATTAACTGAGAAATGTGCTGCTGAGATAGTAAACTCTTCTTATTTCAGTGAGGTTTTCCAGTGATTACCGTAGGTGCCATATGTATATTAACGGATTGCATTTTACTGTAACAGGCCAATGAATGAGTTTCTGAAAGGAATTCATGATTCATTCTTTTCAATATAAATGCTTGAATTTTGGTGTCTTCTCAAAAGTTCATCTTAGGATCACAATATTCTTAGTCTGTAAAGGCCTAATTTCAGCAATGTACAAGTCGGGTCAGGATCTGTGAAGAACTCCTCCTTTCAAAAATTTTCTTTCCCCACACACATGTATTTTATAAATAGGCACCTCCCTTCCCTCAGCCTTGAAGATCAGTCAATGAGGTACAAACTCTATTCATTCATACAGTTCAGTTAATCTAATGGAAGGAATACATAGACACTGAACTTGGTTGTCCATTCCACCAGCTTATTTTATTGCAGTACAAAGTAGTTATTGCTGGGGTAATAACTGCAATACTGTTGTTCGTTCAAAGGGAAAACTAGGTCAAAAACTAAGTCAATTATTTTTCTGATTTGAAAACTATTTACTTATTACTTATCTTCTGTACTAAAAGTTAAATCAGCCAAGTGACTGTATAAAAAATAGATTTTTTTGAGTTGCTGAAAGGTCTAATAACTAGTAGCGGTCCAATTTTTACCAGAGCTGTGTCTATGAATCCTTCTGGGAATCAGATTTCAGATTGTTCTGCGATTATCACTTTGAATGGATATTTTCACATTCTGACTCTGCAGCTGCAGACAGATTTGCCTGATGTCAGATCCGTGTTGTTAGGACAAATAAAAAATACACTTTTAAATCTAACCAAGGGGCAATGTTTTACAGACTAACCAGCCGAGGCAGGGTGAGGAAAGGCAGGTGCCTGGTGGCAGACGGGTTCAAAGACAGGCAGCCGGTCCCCACGGGTGTGCTGAAGGCTCTTGTGCCAGCGAGCATCTCACGAGTGTCAAAGTCAGAAGCAGGAGGAGGCAAACAAACCCATATTTCTGCTTAAGTGAGTCGAGTAGCATTGCTCTGAGCTTTGGCCGCAGGGGCTGGAAGAGAGTTGCTCTGATTCTAGTGCTGTTGCTGTTCTGGCTGAGGCTGGAGAGGGCAGAGCAGCGCCTGAGTTTTGTGCACCCCTGGCAGGAGGGGTAGGATCTCCATGGGCTGGATCTGCACGTCAGCCAGCTCGGAGAAGTTGCTGGGCTGGCACCATGTAAACGGTTACAAACTCCAGACAATATTGAACAGCTGTGCTTCACCTCACAAATGGGTTTGGAATGTTGTTCCAGATCCAAAACCTCTGGACTTCACTCAAACAATTGCTAAATACTGCTTTAGATTAGGTTGAAATCCATCTGAAACTTCTAGGCTGAGGGGTTTGGGATTTTATCTCCTCAGGTAAAGGAGAATTTTGCTTCTGTTGAGCACAATTATGAATTTTGTCTGGTTTCGTTGCAGGGAAGCAAGGCTTGGATCCAGCCCAGTCTGACTTGGAGCTAATTAATGTACAGCACTTCTTTAATGAGCAACAGCATCATCAGCTGGCAGTGCCTTTCATTTTACAGATGGGAAAACTAAGGAGGAGATGCAACATGACAGAAAGATGCAAGAATTCAGGCAAGATGACTAAGAGAAGGGAATTAGAAAAAGATTGTAGTGAGATTTGTCAAAATGCTCTTTAGCGTTTAATGCTAGATCGCTCCAAATCTCTTTGCCGCTACAGAGGCTATGAAATAAGTTTCACAAGTTCTTAAAGCCGGTTTTGGCACCTGCCCAGAGATATTTTCGTGCTTAGCTGAATACTTGTGAAGTTCCTATCTACCTAAATTAATAAAAAAAAGACAGTGTGGTCTTGCATGTGCTCTTACACAGAGAAAGTGCCAGTAGTTTAAGTACTGAGATATCACAGCAGTTCGTAACTGTATGAAAATCCATCTCAGTAACATAGAGTGCCAAAACAGATATTAAATCAATCTGAAGACTACGTGTTGCTCTCAATGAAATACATATATTTTTATGTTTGATGGCATCGCATTAACTGCCTGATTTAGGATTTTCTATTATACCATTATACACATAACAGCAGGATTCAAACTATTTTTATATCTGAATAAGCTAAATTTCTTCCATAATAAACACTAAAGATGCACTGCTTTATTTAATTTCAGAAGAAAATGAAAGGCAAGCAAGTACATCTCTGTGTGGTTGTCTTCCGACTATGCCATCGGTGACACGTGTGCAGCACCTGGTAATCCTCAGGGATGTGGGTACTGTTCTGTGAGAGGCATAATGCAAAAGTGGCTGTGGTTTCCTGGTGTCCAGGAGAGCAAGACTGAGTCCTCACAGCGTTTCCCACTAGCAAGGCGAGCTGCCTGACTTCCCATACGAGGTGGGAAACAAGTGAGTCAGGTTCAGCTTGCGATGTCAGATCTTGGGGGAAAATGGTGCAAATGTTTACTTCCAAACTAAGAAATGTTAAATAGAAATCTATAACCTGGTGTTGTCACTACATAAGAATCAATGTCAGGATTAATTACCTGCTAAGTCCTGAGATCATTACTTAGTTTCTCTGTGTAAAGCCTCTGTGTTTTATTCATTTATTTATGATAACCCAGACCACTGTGCAGGCATTCTCGGGGCAGGAGGGAACTAACAAACAGAAACATTGGTTTAAAGGAATGAAAATGTAGAGAGGTGGATCAAAGGGTAGTAAATGCTGAAGAGTCTTCTCTGGAGGGGACAGTACTGTGCCAGTTCCTGAATGCCTGCGTGCAGTTAAAGCAGCAGACAAAATCGCTCCATAGGTCTTCTGCCGAGTGCACACCTCAAGTCTCTTTGCACATTAATTCTTCACTGAACCACTTAGGCTCCAAGAGCTCAAAGGAGCTCCAGGTGAGCTCCAGATGACTCCAGGTGAGAGCAGAACACTGACCGGGCTGAGAGGTGGCAGTTTGGTGTCTTTGGGGCTGTGTTCAGCCCCAGCAGCACAAGCTCTGGCAGCAGCAGAGCAGCCTTAATGTGACAGCTGCCAGAGCACAAGCTGTTCTCCCAGCCTGACAAGTCAAGTGCTTGCAGATGAGAAGAGGAAGGCCCAAAGCTTGCATAGTCTCCTGGTGATTTTTCTCCATTCAGAAATGTAAAGGTTATTGAAAAATCTAATAGACAAACTGAAAAATTGTCCAGGGGACGTATTACCCTTTTTTTTTTTTTCACCCTATTGCATTAGATGGGAGAAAAACTAGCTGGGCTAGAACAAGGAATGCAGAAATGAAAGAAGACAGGAGCCCCCCTTGCAGGTTTTTGTCACAAAAGCTTCCTAATTTTGTCCTTGCTGCTAGAAGGGACACATGGGTTGTAAACACTGGAGGCTACGTGTGCACAGAGAGCCAGGAGCTAATTTACACTCGCAGCTTCTGCTCTCCAAGCAGGAGCTCTTTTTCAAGTGAATTATCTTCTCTAGTTTTCCTACATGGAAATCTAGCCCCAGGGAAAGGTAACCCTTCCAGCCGGTAGTGCCCTGAACACTGCAAAACCTCCACGGGTCTCTTCTTGTGTGGAGCTGCTGCTGAACAGCATCTGCTCGGCAGGTGGTGTAACAGCTGTGCGAATCCTCCCCCTTGTAAAGGCACAAGCAAAATACGGGCTTCCTTGAGAGATGTGCACCACAGGGAGGTCAAAAAAGACCTTTGAAGTAGGGATGATAATCCACAGGTGTGTGTTCAATACACTGCAGATTGCTTTCTGCGGGGTGCTGCCCCTTCTCTTGTGATTTCCTAGGGCGAGAGAAATTCCTTGATGCCTTTTTCGCTCCTGCCTCTTGCATCCCTGCAGAGTTGGCCGTGGCAACCTGTCGCTAGGTTCTCAGTCTGGTCAGATTTGTTATCAATAACTGGCCAGTTAATAGTCTGTGTATGATTTCGTTGAGTATTGCACAAAGTGCCGTAAAAGCTGCAAAATCAGCTTCCCTGTCTGCTTTTGTTTCAGGGCACACGTTTTCCGGTTTCTGAACATCAGTTTGTTTGCTTGGGGTTTTTGTGCCCTTTGCCTTATTGTCAGTGAATAACTCTGTGTCTATTGGCATTGAATCACAGCTGATGCACTGCATCACTGCAGCCTGATCTAGTCTTTTAAATATGTCAAAGTGCAAGATTTCATAAGCCCATTAGAATTTAGAAATTTCCAAGCAATGCATAGTTTTTCAACCTTGAGATACTGGTGCCCCCACCATAAGAGGGACGTGGATCTGTTGGAGCGTGTTCAGAGGAGGCCACAAGGATGATCCAGGGGCTGGAGCAGCTCTGCTAGGAGGACAGGCTGCGGGAGCTGGGACTGTTCGGTCTGTAAAAGAGAAGACTCCGGGGGGACCTAATAGCTGCCTTCCAATACCTGAAGGGAACCTACAGGAAGGCTGGGGAGGGACTTTTACAAGAACGTCCAGCGATAGGACAAGGGGAAATGGGTTTAAGTTGAAGGAGAATAGATTTAGATTGGACCTTAGGAAGAAATTCTTCAGTAAGAGGGTGGCAAGACTTTGGAATAAATTGCCCAGAGACGTTGTGGCTGCCCCCTCCCTGGAGGTGTTCAAGGCCAGGTTGGATGGAGCCTTGGGTAGCCTGATCTAGTCGAGAGGCGTCTCTGCTCATGACAGGGAGATTGGATTAGATGATCTCTAAGGTCCCTTCCAGCCTAGGCCATTCTGGGATTCTATGATACTTGCAGAAAGAGCTCGGGGTTTCCAGAGTTTTTCTGAATTTCTTGTAAAAATCAGAGGGGTTTTTTAATGCACTCATCCAGACTAGAGGAAGACGAATGAAACATTGACCCTTTCTGCTCTGTTCCACCCAATGTGGTGGTGTGTTTATATGTGTATTTTATATCTGTCTTCCTCTATCTAGTTTTCTTCATCTCTTTCTCTATGAATATTGGTGCCCTTATCTGTGTTTGGGTTATCTAATAATACAGAAGAAATGGAATTATCATGTATGCTCTTTCAAAATAAGTTACCATGATTGTGCCTGCATACTAGCGTAATACTTGTGAATCATTGAAAAGACTATGTGTGTATTTACCTTTTATGTGTAATCATTTGTAATGTAGAAGAATTAGGGAAAGTATAAATGCAGTTATAAAAGAAGATTATTTTTTCTTTGTGCTGTTAAATTAGTTGTAATTTTCAATTTGCATTTATCGATTCATAGTTTTCATAGAGATTTTTCTCAAAACAGAATTCAGAAATATTAGTAGAAATAGACAAATTTTGCTATGAGGGGATGTATCTTGAAATCAATATGGCAAAGCTTAAAACATTAACCTTACTCCCTAGGCATACTTTCGGAGTGGAAAGTAGGTAACATAAGTGTGACAATAACTGAGGTTTCTTGAGAAACCTGGTCTGTTTTGACTCAACTCTTGCAGTGAAACCACAAATCCCAAAGAGTGTAGAAATCCAATTCAGGTAATAGTGTTTATTAAAACCATTGAGCAAAGGATAAGAAAAGTGCCTGCTATTGTAGAAATCAGCATCTCTCTGAAGAACAGACACTGTTTAATGGTGCTTTGGGTTTGGCCTTTTGGGATGACAAACAGGGATATTTCAGAGCGAGACTGTGTCATTGTGCTTCTGATGCGAAAATGAGCGCTTTCTTATTTTCTGCAGGTTACCATGTGTTGGTGGTGGCAAAGCAGTATCTGTTCTGTCAGCTGGCTCGCTACAGACCGCTCTCTGGTAAGTGGAAGCAACTGGTGTCCTTCCAAAAGCACTGATGGGTCAGAAGGTGACATTTGCTAAGAGACAGACTGTGGTGTGTGTTATGAGCTTGGTCAGGAACTAGCATAGGTGAACCAATTTGTGGAGTGAACATTTACACTGTTCTGTCCAACAATGTCTAGATGTATGCATGACCCTGCAAAACACGGTAATCATAAAACTAGCTCCTGAGTAAATGGTTATTAACCTGAAAATTAATATTTTTTTCTCCCAGCCATAGATCTAAGCCCAGATCTAATTATTTTTTAATTTTTAATGAGACTCTGACATGAATGATGTTTACTGTTAATGGCTTTGTTATTTATAATATATGGCCATTCATATGTGTGTATAAAATTTGAATTAATAGAAGCCATAGAGAAGAGTCAGCATCGCAGATTTATGTCAGTTTTGATGTAGTGAGGAGGATCCTTTGAGAAGACAGAAAGAAGTGATTGCTTTTCCCATCATTAAACAAGTGCAGCGCCTGACTGATGCCAAAGACTGCCCTGGCAGTATTGTTACAGGTTAGCTTGGGCTATAAAACCCCTCCTTTGCCCTTTGAATCTGTGCCATTCCGATAGGACATTCAAATCACCAAAATACACCTGGTTTTAAATGAACCTAAACTTTCCTACCTGGAAAAGCCGTCCGTGTTTTCTTTTGTTCAGAACGTGTGTGAGGGCATCTTTAGAGAACTGCAAATCATAGGCTTGGAAGTCCTGGGAGGTCCTGCTGTGTGTGCCCACCCAGATCTGATTCCCACCTCCTGTTCACGTTGCATAGACTGTCAGTAACAAGTGTCTCTGGAACGCTGCAGTGTAACATTATTTATAGCTGTGTGTTAGGGAAACCCAAAGGAATGCCCCTCTCCTCAGCAGTTTTTCCGTAGGACGTCCAAAGATAGCCTCGTTACAGACGGCTGGATCAAACTTCCAGCCAGAAATCATGTCGAGATTTGACAGCGCTTCAGCACATAAAATAGCTGCAGATCCATTTCCTTTATTAGAGCCATATCAGTTTACATCAAATATGGGACTTATATAATTATATTCTTATTGTATTTCTTTCGTTCATTCTTTCTTTTTTTTTTCTTGTTTATTTCTTGCAGTGTATTTTATGTGTTCAAATAACTTAGTAGAAGGGTAACAGACTAGCTAGAGAAATAGTGCCGTTCTCTGGCCTGCCACTGAAAAATCCCATTAAGTCTGTAATTGATTTCATAATACATACTTTCTCATCTTAATTCCATTTTTCAGGAGCCTCTAATGGAAAAGTAACTTTCCTGAAGGAGGAAATAGACTTGAGATGGTGATATGATAGGAAGAAACAGCATCCAAATACCCCAATAGAAAATTTCTTATTCTGTTTCTGAAGCTACAAATTCAGTAAAAAGCAATTGTCTTTCTCACTCTAAAGAGTACATATCTATATCATCTGCAGAAATTACTTTCTTTTTTTTGCCCCATAACTCATGAAGTCCTTTTGCTCATTTATCTACAGAAACATTTTACCAAGAGAATCAAAATATTTCAAACCCTGCAGAGGGGTGGGGTGTTTTTAGGGGAGTAGTAGTCTGCAACATTCAGGCACCACCGTGTCCTGACAGACAGGAATAATTTGTGCCAAGTTCTTGGAGGATAATGAGGAACGACACTTGATCTCAAGATTTTCACACAAGAAATTGCTCAGTGGGGAATGGGCGTTTGATCAGCTTCTTAAGGATTTAGAGAGAGGACTCTTCCACGTTATGAGAGCTGGTTAATGGCCCATCTAGGTTGTTAATTTAAGACTGTGTCTTGCCCAGGTGATGGTGCTGCCACCACAGAGCAAGTGTTTAAATTCCAGGTAGCACAAAAGATTGCTCCTCGACAGAACCGCTTTGTTCCATCCAGAGCCATCAGGAAGCTTCTCTGCATGGCCGCAGGCAGCAAAACAGTGTTTGGAGAGCAAAGTAAGCCTGCCAGAGAGTAGAAGACTTTGTTCTGCAGTCCTTAGCATGGTTAATTTTATGTTGGCTTGGTGACTGAGAGAGTCTTGCACACTGGAGATTAATTTAGTTGAGAGCCAGAATAAGAGCTGATTTGGATAAGAATTCCGTCATTCCACTTAATTTGGAAAGTTAATATCTTCACTTAGGTTTTTTTACTGCCTTGAAGACAATTCCCACCTCTTCAGCCTCTTGCTGTGAGATGATATGTTGCTTGTGCAGCCGGCTCGTATCTTGTTTAAGCTTAATGAAGCCTGCTAAGTACTTCTTCAAGTTTTCTGATCTGGTATTGTTCCCATAATATAGTCCTGTTATAGACACAGTTATTAGACAATGATTTAGGTGAGTTCATGTGAAAATATTAAACAAAATCAACAAACATTTTTTACTGTTTTCTTCTTTGGTTGAATCAGTGACAGCTATGGTGCTAGTAAATAGATGGTGACATAGCAGATAAAATCACCACTCCTGCAAATAGCATTTTATTTTTCCTTACAAGTCTGTCTCTCAATTTAGCAGAAGAATTGTTTATGTTCATTGCAAAGAATAAAACATTGAGTGCATTTTTCAAGTTTCATTTACATGTTCTTGAAGACAGCAAAATGAAAAAAAAAAAAAGTGTTTTGGAATTACTGAAGCTTCTGGTGAAGCTGCAGGCCTGTTTCTCACTTAGTTGCACATTAATCTTGAATTGCTGCGTCACTTGTTCTGGTGACCGAAAGCTCTCCGTTATGCAGGGGACGTTTCCAGCTGTCGGTAACGGTAGCAGCAAATGACACTCATAGGTCTCTGCTAAGAAGCTGCCTAAATTTTAAAGCAGACAGGGCAGCAGCACCCTGACAGAACCAGAACATCCTTTGGGGCTGTCTAATCCATCACTTGACTGCGAGAAGAATACAATGTTCTCCCAAATTTGTCTCCAGCAAAACGAATTTGTGTGTAAAATCCCATTGGGAGAAAGCCTGTTGTAATTCACAACGCTCGTGGAACTGATTTCAATAAAACATGGAGATGGCAGTGGACAAAGTTGATGTGCCGAGTTTAATTGACAAAGGAAGGGAAAAGCATACATTAATCATTTATGAAAATATTTTAAAATATGTAAAGGCAGGTGCACGGCATAGAAAGATTTTGGACAGGTGCTGCTTGGGTTGCAGTGTTGGTATGATGGCTTTTCATAAGGCCAATGGGAACAATTTGCTTAACGCCCAGTTAAAAGGATTCCCATTGCATCTGTGTAACAGCTCAGGGCGGAAGGGTTGTTATTTTAACCACCATTCTCCCTTATTCCCTATATCCAAAGCTTCTCAAGTAGCTGGTAAAGAGTGGCCAGTATTCCAATTCAATCATTCCGCACGTGAATAAATCCTCTTCGCTTGACCAAAATCCTTGAGTCAGCTCCCAGGAGGAACTTCTCCAAGTATTTTGCATGCTACACTTTGTCTGGCAGCAATTAAAACTTGCAGCTTGACAAGGTAATTTTCAGAGATGTCATCTCTTTTCTGGCACAGAAAAGGCTCGCCTGGTTCTGGGATGGGGACATTCTGGCTGATACAGGTGGCATCAGGGGACAAGGATGGATGCCAGGGATGGGCAGGTAAGAGCACAGTTGTATGAACATCTGTCATTTTAATTAGCAGGGTGTAGCAGGGAGATTACTTTTTAATCCCTTCATGACGGAGCCCAGCCCAGCACACGTTGCCGTGGTGTTTACCAACTCCTGATTATAAATGCAGCAAATGTGGGCTGAGGTAAAGGGAAAAGATCAAGTCTGCAAATGAAGATATGTCTCTTCGTACTAGTTAAAGCCTGACCTGTGTTTGCCTAGCTAAATCGAATTTAAAACTAATGCATTTCATTGTGATTATTTTGTTCCATATATACTAGTGAAGTATTGAAAAATGTAGCCTTAAATATAATTCTTTATCCTTATCATCAGCATAAATTTGTTATTTCAATCTGCCTTCAGATTGAAATTCTGTTTCTGATTTCATCAAGAACAGGACTGAAATAATCCATATTGATGTGGGAAATGAAGGGAGCCAAATATTTGAATGGGATTGAACATGTGTAATAAAACCTAATGCCATCATTCATCTTAATAGGCAGAATAAAAAAAACCCCACAGTTTTCGTACAGCCTGGAAGTAATACAAATGAATTGATGTCATTGCAAATATCTTAGAAGTCATGAAGATAACTTAAAAAGAACTGCTATGGCAAATTTTAGTGAGATGACAGCTTCATTAGCTTTAAAAATGTGCATAATTTACAGGAACGTTGTGTTAGCATTGGGGTGACATTTTCTATTTTATTCACATTTAATTTGTGTAAATAGCCATTTGAGATGCTCGCGTTGTGTATTAAAATTGACTATTCAAGAATTAATTCTTCAGCATCTCCTGAGAGTTATCCTTATTCACCCAAGAAGTCCCAGTGACTAATGGCATTTCTCAGGCATCATCAGGTGACAGCGAGACAAGTGTAAGAATTACTCCTGTGAAAAATACCAACTCCATCGTTCTTTGTTAAAATATTTGCTGATAATGATTCGTTTCAAGCAACTGGCAATTCCAGGGCTCAGTGCTGCACAACAGAGAGAGGGAAATGCTTTTTTCAGCTCTCTGGTTGGTCATGTTTCGTCCCTGACACATGGCAGCAGTTAAACAAAAGGCTGTAGAGGCAGCATGAAGCTGTGGTGGTGGTAGGGGAAGGGCACAGTTTTGTGGTTTTTTTTTTAACCTAGCTAAATCAAGAGAATCCTTTTAAGAGCATGCGTCAGGTATATTTGTGAGTCTGGACTAGTAAAAGGCCTCGTACCTTACAGACACCTGGATTTTTAAGCTATACGCTCTCGGGAAAGTGGATACCTTGAAGGAAAACACCTCTCCTACGAAGAAAGGCTGAAAGATTTGGGATTATTTGGTCTCTTGATACCTCAGACAACTGAGCAATTGGCCAGTTTAGTAATTTGTAACTTTTTTTTAATGCAGATTCCTAAAAAGATCTAGTTGAGTTGTAGAGCTCTGCGTAGCAGCTTTAGTCTCTTGGCAAATACCCTTGTGTTCCTTCGTGGGGCTCCAGAATCAATCCATGGATGTCAAAGAGTCCATGGACCACAGACTGAAAACCACTAGTTTAGCTGGTGCGTTACACCAGGTAATGCCAGTACAACTTGTATTCCTAAATCATGTGGCAAAACTTGGACAAACTTCTTGATGACCTCAGTGTGGATCAAGAGCCCTTGCTTTTATCACCTCTGGAATGTTTTCTAGTTCTTCTAGCCAGGCTTTCTTGCAGCTGTGGCTCTCTGAACCTCTCTTCATCCTGCGGAGGGTCCTACTTTGTCATCGTTTTCCATGAGTCCTTAAAAAGACTTATTTGAAATGAAAATTCTCTTGAGCATTTAAAAATCATCATGCGGTAGTATATTGAAAAGGATTCCCTGGGATTTACAAGGAGCACTCGTTAGAATGTGTCAGCTACTCATCCCGTAATTTAGAAACAGCTAATCCTCATCAGCAAGAGAGAGGGGAAAGTTTCCTAAAGCAGTCAGATTTGTGCAGTATGGTACGTAATTCAAAAGAGTATTTGAGGAGTAAAGCCATAGATCCTCTTAAAGGACTGTTTCTTCTCCATAAGTCTGAAGACTGCTATCTCCTCTCTTACAATACTGGTATCCTGAATGTATTAAATTATTCTTTTAAGAGCACCTTGCTGACTAATGCTGTTTGCTCAGTCTTTGTAGCTGAACATGAAAAATACTGGTTTGTTTTTGTTATTTGCTTCTTGTCAAAAAGACTGATTTCTTAGTACTCCACAGCCTTTCCTTTTGTTCGCAACAAGCTTTTTTAAAGAAGCCAAGTATTGGCAGCTGTTACAACCTCTGACTGCTGGATCCAGAAGTGCGTATCAAGAGATATAAAAAACAGTGCTCAGAAATTAAAGGGTTCTGGTGTAATCATGTAGCCTTCTTTGTGTATTCAGCTGTTTAAATAGCACCATAACAAGATGTTAGAAATCAGCATTTGGGTTTAGTTATTCCGTTCAAAGACAGTTAATTAATTGGAGTTTATTTATATTCACAGTCTTGATGGGAAGTGTCTGCAACAAGCCAGCAGTTTGTCAGTAGCTCAAGTGAGAAGAGTTTCAGAGTGTGCACAAGGAGTTAATGCATTCTTTTAAAAAAGAGTTTTCACCATCATGCTTTTGTGCAGGAAAAGAGGTATGTTTGTAATAAAACGGAAATGGCATTGTGGGTCTCAGTGAAGAAATATCAAAATCATAACATAGGGCCTTGTGAGCAGGCCAAACCTTTATATTAATAAATGATTTTTAAAAATAACCCCACGATGGAATATCTCTGATGAGAGCAGGAATCCCTTTTGTCACCTAAATTAATTTGCCCCCGTGTCTTGTACGTCATTTCATGCCACAAATAATTGAACTGAGTCTGAAGCAGAAATGAACAGTTCAGGCTGTGATTTAAAGGGAATTAATTCTTAATTAAGTTGGCTTACTTTGGATTTTCATCTTTAGAGAGCGCAGGCTGCTAAGCATTCACAGAACCGCCACTTAGTTTAATATTAGGAAAAGCCTTCCCAGGAGATTAAGGCAGCCTTCACATCAAGGAGGTCAGAATGAAGCACCTGAATTTCAGGCTGAGAACCACAGCTCGCATCAGTCTCGAGGGGCCTGGTGTCACCTACCAAAGCAGCTTCACATTATCCCGAGAGGCGATGACAAGTTCAGAGTCCCGTGTTCATCCCGAGGTCTTTGCAGGGTGATCTTCCCTCCAGTGAGTGTCTCTGATTCGGCTTCTATTCAAGAATTTTCACTAAGAATAACAACACAATCCCTTCTTTGTCATCTCCTGGTAGTGTCTTCTGGGAGTTCATGTCTGAGAATGCTGAGTCTTATTTCTGACTATCTCTGGAACTCTATATTGTTTTGAAAGTTCTGCTGCTTGAGTCCTGTGGTCCTTTTCTTCTTTGTAATTGCTGTTTAGCCTCTCCTCCTGCTCCGCTGTGGGTTTGCAAATGTGTTTTCTTATTGCTGTGACCAAGTGTGGAAACTGCAACAGTGTAGCCAAATAGTAGCCAGTTATTTATTTCTATAATAATAGTCATTCTGTGTAACGGAAGTAGGTGTTGATAAAATATATTTAGGTAGCAAACATACTTTCAAAACCCTGTTTGAATCATTCAGGTCAAAATATTTTGTCTGGTTGTGACAGAGAATTATGAAGAAGGTGTTTGAAGTTTTTTCTGGGACCTAACAAAAACGGGTAGGTGTTTAACTGCCACTGTTGAGAAGACTGACTCTTGGTTTATCCTGGGTACAAAAACTGAGTTTTGTTTGCATTTTCCTAAAAGCAAATAAACTTAGAAGTTGAGATGATTGTAAGCTAAAAGCCATGTTTTCCATTTTTAAAAAGTGGGATTTTTTTCCAAAAAAGCTGTTTAAAATTTCTCTTCGTAAATGAAAAGTTTATCACAGCAAATCATCGAGGAGCAGTGTGGCTGAACTGTTGCCTTTCTCGTGTTGTGAGTCTGAAGAGATGGGACACATACATTAGTGGCGTGAGAAGCACTTGAGGCACTAAGTAGAAACAGCTTAAAAAGAGAGGGAGATGTTGTGTGTTTTGGCAACACTTCTCATCTGAGTCCTGTACCCGTGCCATTGACGCATTCAAGTCCTTTGCAAGGTTATTTTAAATGATTTCGGGTGGAACTACGAGATGTACCATACATTGCGTAGGAAAAAGTTAAATTACTGGATAGCAGCTGCTGAGTTTCAGTGGAAAGAATTTACAGCATAAGTCATGTCAAAGCACAATAAATCTGACGTGAATGTCCCGTTTTATAAGACCTAACTTCTGGGATTTGTGTGAATTCTTACAGTATATTGTACAATCTTGCCTATTACCTGGGCTGTGATTTAGCAGCCAGCAGAAACCAGAGCAAAAGGATACAGGGAACAAGTTTGGCAGGTGTGTGCAAAGGTGGGAAATGACGTGTATCTGGGATATGCAGGTGTTTCACAGACGGGACATTTGTTTTAGGCTCATTAAGATTGAGCCCTTGTGTTTTTTCTGTAATATTGATGGAACTTGCTTAATTGAAGTAGAAATGTAAGTCTTAAAAAAAGCCACAAAAAATCCAGGCTCTTGGGGAGTTGTAGAATCTCCCTTTTCCTATGAAGAGCTTGCAAATGGTGAGGTGAAACAAGGAGACACCTTGGTTCATCGATCTGAATAGCATTTCCAGCTGCTTTACATATTGCAGACATCCTTATCTCGCCATAAGAGATGAGAAGTTCCAAGTCAGGCAGCATGTGCTGAGAGCTTGTGGATTTGGCATCTGCACGCTGACCTAACCACAGAATAATCCCAAGCATACTTATTTGGTTATTTCCCCTTTATGTTTATTTTAGACTTGCAGATAATAACATTTGATTTGTATATTCTCTCAAGTTCTCTTGCAAAAACTGAGTCTCTGTTTGTGCCACTGGAACACGTAACATCAGCTGCCCTTGCATGTGTGTTGATCAGATCATTGGGATGCTGATCCTTCTCCTGTGTATTTCAGAATTACTTACTATTTCTCCCCGACTGCTTCATGTATTTTAGTTGAGGCAGAAAAAAGGAGAAAAAAATAAGAGGAAAAAAAAGGAGAACAGAGAGGACGTTACTCTTGAAAATAGCCAAGTGAGGTATGTGTCTTTTTGTGTAATTATTTTTGCTCTGTGTGAATATCGTCCTTTTGACTGACCAAGTTCCTGTGTTTCCCTTGCAGTTTATCTGTTCGTTAGTGTCCCCAGACAGAGGTAGTTTAGCTTTTAATTAAAATACAGTTTTCAGATTTTTAGTGTGTTGATGAGACAGGAAAAACGAATTCATTGAAAGAGGAACAGATATCTAGGCCTTAGAGCACTGAAAGTTAGAGCCTCATTAGTAGCTAATTATGCAGAACATAGTATATGAATAGAGCTGTTATGGCATTAAAAAAAAGCCTCAGCGCATTACCTAATGACACAAAATGTTTACAGTCTGTTCGGGGGATGGTGGAATGTCTTACTGAAGTAATTAATGGCATCTTGAACAGTGACACAGCTGGAATCACAATTGCTTTGCAGGTCCAAGTTGAGGGCAAGGGGATGTCTAGAAGTCTTTGAGGAACAGGTTATTTATCTGCTAATAAATACGCAAGATAGCAGAGGGACACATGCTTTATGCATGAGGTGGGGTAATGTCTCTTTCTGACAAGGACAGAACACGCTGGACTTGATTTTCAGGTTTTCCAGATGTGAGCAATGAGGTGTCCAGAAAAGGCTGGTTCCGTGAGAGAGCTGAGACCCAGCTCCCGAGAACCAGGAAGATGGGAAGTGTTTTGGAAATCTTAGTTTTTGGAAGTTATCTGTTTGGCGAGCAGAACAGATACTACAAGGTGAAAGGGGAGTTATGGTTTGACTGTAGCTGCTTACGTAATTAGACAATACTTTAACAGCATGTTAAATCATGTTCTTAATAAACTAAAGCATAAACATTAAATTTTTTTCCTCTGCCTAACAAGCACAATTTAACTAATTATTAATAATACTAAAGAGCATTATGCTTCCAGAAGGTGATGCTTCGTGGGGAAAACCAGTCTGGGTACCACAGCAAGGATGGTGAGGAACGACGGCAGGAGAAGATCGCCTTTGGGAAACATTCTGGCTGTGGAGCTTGTCTAGCACATCTGAGGTAATTTGGATGGAAGTAGAAGAAATATTGTGTAAAGCTGGAGAGGGTGAGAAGGCACATGAGGAGATGCTTATGCAAATAAGTAAGGCCTGTAAAATGATCTGCGCATTAGTCACGGTGTTTCCAATTACTGTTGTATTGACGAGGAACCACAGAGGCACAGAATCAATTAGATGCTTAAAAACACAAAGAGCTATTTCCTTGCTCAATTTGTTCAGCAGTCGTCGAGTTTAGAGTTTGGTCTGGGAAACTATTTTGGTAGATGACAAAGTCAGAGGCTGGTTCATGTTTAGCTGGGGGTAGGTGAACTGAAATGATTTTTACTGTGAATTTAGCGTTTTATTTTTTCAACTGTGATGCTTAGTGAAATAGCACAGAAGGATGGAAAGTGTCGTTCTTCTGTGCTTCCGTGGTAGCACCACTGCAATGTATTAATAACATCATGGGCTCCGTTGGAGGAGGAGTTAATGACCTGCAGGTTTGCGTTACCGGAGGTAGGAAAAGAAGCTACTTAGTGGTTGTGGCGGTTTGTTTCAAATACTTGTGCTGGAAACCCACCAGGCAGGAAGTTCCTGCGCAGTTTGCTGCTCTTGCTGTCGGTGTCTAAGGTGCTTGGAATTCAGTCCCCAGCCATTCCCTCTCTTCTGTCTCCAGTCTCTCCAACTTGCTCAAGTCTTACCCAGCCCCTGCTGCTCAGACCTGGCCACAGCGCAATATTTGTGTTTTGCAAAGTGCTTCTGTTGTTGCTGTTTTCCTGATTTGAGGAGAACCAAAATATGCATAAATTACTTTTGCAAACCTGAGACGGAGGTGGGAAGGGATTCAGAAGCAGCCAAGGAGCTGAAGAAAGTTGTCTAGAAACCCTGGCTTTAAGGACTTACTTTAAATTATGGCTACAGAAAGCAAGGGTCCATGTGCGTGGAGAGATCTTTCGTTGATGTGGTCCTGGAGTTTTCCAAAAGTTTTTATTTCATACTAATAATCAGGCAAGCAGGTGACACGTACTTTTAGTGCTTAGGGACATGGTTTACTGGTGGAGCTGGCGTTGCCAGGTGAAAGGTTGGACAAAAACTTAAATGTCTTTTCCAACCTTAAGGAACTTTCCAGATGGAAAAATATTTCTTGCAGTGCTACAGATGGGTTCTTAATTTTTAGAATCCTGCAGATGTATTTGTACTGTATAAACATGTTTTGAAAGGTATTAGAAAAGGAGCCGTTGAGTTAGGGCAACAGCAAATGCAGAGGAATTCAAGAAACAGGTAAGGACTCTTGGTTTTTTAGGTTACTAACTGGCAGTGTAGCACCGTAGATGGGAAGGAAGGATTAAAATGTCCTATCTGCTTTGTGGAGAAAGCAGATGCGGGATGGAACTTGTAATGTTTTAAAAATATAATACAAAGTCAAAATGTGCCAGTGGAGAATTCTTCCACAAAGAATAGAGAATGGTGTATCGATGGATGCAACTCCAGTGGAAATAAAGAACACAAGAACAGTGGATGCAGGGGGCCAAGGGGGCCCTGTGTTAGTAAGATATCTCTAATCCAAATCAAAATCTGCTCAGAGAACTTAAGAGATGATAAAATACCACTTCAAAGCTAACCCACACAAGCCTTCACGTTAGGTCTCATCAGAGGCACATGTGAAAACAGATGTTCTTTGGCTAAATTAATCCTTAGAATGTTAATTAGTTCATTCTCTTTTTCCTTTCTTTCAAAATCTTTAGCTTTTTTTTTTTTGCCTCTGTATCTTACAAATATTCCCTACTGGATCCACTATTTTCATATCCTACTTTTTTTTCATTGTACTTGAACCTGGCAGTTGGATTTTACCAGAGCCCAGGCACATGTGCGTAACGCAGGTGTAGCCAGCATTCATGAGTACTGAGCTGTTGCCAGCTCGTTTGTGCCAGGGACCCTTTACCTCCCTCCCTCCATTTCACTTACCAGATAATTTTAAGCCAGGTAAGAGAAGGTGGCTCTGCTGGGCGTTCCAAGCGTTATCTGGGTAGCTGTGCTACATCACGTCCTGGAGACCAGCTTCAGGGCAGGTAGGGCTGCGCTGGGCAGGGGATTTGAAGCAAAAAGGGCTGGTGAAAAGCTCTTTTGGGGAGGTTTTTTTTCTTTGGTTGTTATTGTTTTGTTGGATTTTTTTAAAATTCCAGTTAGCTTCTGAAAATATCTGATTTGGTGCAGAAACAATGTTAAATGTTGAAATTTCAGATGAAGCGCTGGCTTGGGACCCACAGCACTTGCAGCTTTCTGTGGCAAAAATCCACTGAACGCCCATCACAGAAATCCAGGCGTAGGTATAGCTCTGCTCGTGAGCGCTGCTGTTCTCTATCCATTTAGAAATAAAACCTGCTGAGTTCCTGACAGAGTTAGCAGTGATGTCTGTAGATGGATCTAGGCCTGTATTTAGGGGGTTGTGAATTTTAATTGCTGCTGTCTTCACAGGTTCCTGCTCTGACCAAGCCAGGGCTGTCTCACACATGCTGTATCCCCTGAAGATCTTCCTGCTGGTCAGAAGTAGAGGAAAGCGTTCAGGTTGGGCAACTTTTCTTTGCCATTGCTCTTAACACAGTATTTCAAATGTATTCCCTTGTACTAGAAAGAAATAACAGTCTGTCATGTGTGATAGAAGGTACCAGGGAGCAATACCAAACCAGAGAGATGATACATGTCTCTACCTCAGAGAGTTTCCATTTTCAAAATGGAAATGACAAAACTTTCTGTAATAAAGTGCAGTGATTTTTCCATAATCTGTAAGGAAGGTAAAATTTCAGGAGAAGGAAAATATTTTTAGGAGCTTTTTTTTTGAAAGTAAAGACTCCTTAGCGGTGTGATTGAATCTGGTACTATCAGGAAGCTTGCAGCTGCTTGAGGACTCTCAGATGAAATGATGAGGTAGGTGGAACTGTATGCAGTCCAGAATGGAGGAAAATGCAGAATTTCACGAGGAAGGGCAAGAAGAGAATAAATAGGAGGTCATTTGCTTTTAGTAAAAAGAAAAGTGACTAGAAGCAAAGCTGATTGCAAAGAAAAGGCAGTATATCTAAGTACATTAATAAGCTTCTCAGAGCTTCTTTCTTTTGTAAATACCCATTATGCTGTCCATCTGTGGCAGAGCAAGATCTGAGAAACCAAATGCCCAGTCCCCTGACTGACGGAAGTGCTAAACCCTAACGATAGCCTGGCTGGTGCGAGCAAGAAATGACGGGAGCAGAACTGCAACCGCTTTGATTTTCTTTGCAGGAGATTAATCACGCCACCTGAAATATTCAAGATAAAGCAGTAAGTTGTATGAAGGATTTATGCAGTGTTCATCAAGTGTAACGGTGTAAACCAAACGGGCTAATCTCTTGCAGCACTGTTACCCTTCCTGCCAGTAACCCCAAGGCTTGCCACATGCCCCTGCCTCCAACTCTTTGCCAGCTGGAAAATGCTTTTACTCCAAACCAGCAGCTTCTGTCTCGTGTACAGGGAGCCGCGACAAACATCCAACAGCCCTTGTGACATACGCGCAAAAGGCTGCCTCTGCTTTATGGGCCATATGAAAGTATGATAAATGTGCTCTCCTCTAAACGGGAGCAGCAGCAGGATTCCAGCCAAGGACTAATAGGATTAATCTCAAGAAGGCGAAATGCAGTGTTTTAGTGAAAAGTGATTGCTCCCTCTCAGACAGTTGTAGCAAGTGGGCAGTTTTGCTTGCTTCCATCACATTTACTTAGGCTACTCGTGCAAACATTGGGATTTATTCCTGTATTTCTGAAGGAAATGAGTATAGTTATTTCTGCCGGCTGGGTCACCTACAAATCAGTTGGCATGGCCAACTCTGCAATGAACTGCTTTAGCGAGCATATCCCTGACTCAGCAGTTTGTGAGGATTCTTGGCTTTCCTGAGCTAAAAAGAACAATGGGAAAAAGCCCTACAAAAACTGCAGTAGTGAGGTAGAAAGCTCCGAGATAAAAAAGCAGGTAATGTGTTGCCTGGTCTACTTGAGAGGTGGCATCCCTGCCCATGACAGGGAGGTGGGACTAGATGATCTCTAAGGTCCCTTCCAGTCTAGGTCATTCTATGATAAGATGATAAGAACCTGGATGTTTTAATTTAATGTAATTTACTTCTTGAGTGCCCTAGGAACGCGATAACTGAGAGTATGAACAGTAAATGGGCTTGTGAGAGAAATTAGATGGAGATGATTTCTTGTTTCATTTTATTTATGAGAACATACATCTGGGGATAGTCCACAAATTCCGAGAAGACTTTGCTTGACTGAGGGAGTGAATTTAGAGAAATCCAGAGATGGAGATTTTAAACAAATCCATTTCTGTTGCATAAAAAGATACGCCACAGTTGGTGTGACGAAGCTCTAAAGACCAACGCCTTGCTTAGTAAGAGTCGCATTTCATGAGTTATAGTGTCCAGTTGTAATAACCACACATTTTTTATCTAATCATTGCTCATTATTCAAGTAATATATTATGATACAGTCAATAGTGTATTTCCTGCAGTGATACATTATCTGATGTAGTTTAGTTTTGTCTGTTACAAATTATGACCTTTTTTGGGGGAAAATTGTTCTCCCAGTCCTCCTCTTCTCCTAAAATTGTGAGCTGATAACAGTATTTCACGATGCCGCCATTTGCCTTTGTTTCACTTAAAAGGCTTGAAATCCATCATTTTAATGTGTCCTATGAACTCTCATTTGTGTTTAGTTGTCCGTAAATATCTAAGTTCCATTTAAAGAAGGAATTATAAACATACATATAGCTTGAAATTGTAGCTAACTTACTCTGTGGTTGAATATCCATATATTCCCCGGGTAGGGAAAAAAGTAAACAGTGGTGTTCAGTTCAGAGCAAAGCCTTTAGAATAGTTTCCAGCCTTAAGGTGTGTCTGCTGCGGTGTTCCTGCAGTGTTGCAGAGAGAAGTTCTCTGTCAGTTTACCACAGCTGTTGAGAGGGGTTGCTAAAGCATATAACAGTGTAGCCGCTGGGATCAATTTTTATAATGTGCAGCAATATTCAATAAGTCATTAACAAGATTAATGAACTCTAATAAAAAATGCAAGCTCCTCTTCCACATTTTACTCAGCTCACTGTAGCTTAAAATTGCATTTTATGATTTTATTAGACATATTACTTAATTTTTCTCAAACTGCTCGCTTTATTTAAGTTATAACATATTAAATAGATTTTTTTCCCCACAGAGAAATAGGATTTTTTTTTAAAATTGACTTTTTATAGTAAAGCACCTTTATAGCATAAATAGGTATTTCATCAATAAGCCCAGGCCTGCTCTGTTGCAGTAGCAGAAGGCTTAAAGCAAGACTCTGAGTCGGGGCCAGTGCGTAATTGTACCACTTTACCGAAGTGCTGGGAGTATAACGAGTGTTCTATCCCAATCATATATCACGTAGTGAAGGTAATTTCTTTTGGTGACTTAATACGTTGGTGCAGCCCTGCTATATCTCTATTTAATTGCTCTCAGCCCTCCTGTTCAAGAGCCAAGTATTGCCTGTGCAGCAGCTGCTTCATTCATCCCATTACCTCGGATCTGAGCCAAAGAGACTTGAAGCCGTTTCCTCAGCAGCGAGAAGGGATCAGACATGATCGGGATCTTGTTTTTTTCTCATGAATCTCTCAAATTCTAGCCCACGAGAAGCCAGAGCTGTAGAAGGCTATTTGCAGAAACACAGCGAAATGTGTTCCAGCTTTCCGCTGAAGGCAAACCAGCTTGATGGGACCTTCAGTGCCACTTTCCTGGGTGATGCCTTACAACGTACAAAGATCCTATTGGTTGTTCTTAATAAGAGTTGTGAGATTTCCGAATTAATGAATGAAAGTGGTGGAACTGGAGTCAATAACAGAACAACAGAAACAAGTTACTCCTCGCCAGCGATTAAAAGAGACTTAATAACCATCTTGCTGCATCTGTATTATCCCCGGCCTTATTACTTCTCATCTAATCCATGTTTTAGAGGATTTTGTCTGGGCTAAATAATTCAAGCTTTGTGCGGCATCTCCAAAGCTGCCTGTCTGTCTGCGTGTCCTACTACTCAGTGCTCTTCCAGAGCAGAATTTCTCCTAGGGATTTATTGTAGCCATTCTGCTTTCACATACCTTTGTAGCACGTTGTCTCTGAACACTACCATTCTTTTTAAAAGAGTGAGAAAACCGAAGGGAAAACGAGTACTGGTAAGAAAAGTGTAGTGGATATCGTGGCCGTTCTGTCAGGACATAGTTTTCAGTTAGCCAGTGTGCTGAGAGCTTGCGATGCAGCTTTTCATGATCCACTGTGATTCTTCTGAACCAATTTTCTGTAGTCCAAGTGTCCAGTGTCAAAATGCAGTTGGCTGTCCTTTATTTCTCCTTTTGTGCAAATCTTACTTAATAACTATCTTGAGTTTGCTTTTATAAAGCTTTGCTCTGGGGACCAGATCCGAGATAGTGTAATTTTTTGTGATTTAAAAGTTAATTTAAAGGACGTATAGGGTGCTACAGAATGCAGGAACGAAGCTTGGTTTTGATTCATTTAAGTCTCAGATCCTGGATTGATTGGTTTAATAACATTTCTTAATAAAGTAAACTGAATGCATCTTATTCCTCTGGGCTTGTGGAGTGGAGAGTAGGAAGTTTCAGGCACTTTATAACTTGTTAGCTTTGACTTCGCAAAGGATTATTAGAGTGCATTGCTTTGCAATTATTGTTTTCTACGCGCAGCCCCTATTTGAGCAGACGTGGCCGTTACACTTGCAAACGCCTGTATTTACTGGCTATAGGGGAGCTCTCAGACGGGGTCAGGAAGTGCAGTCAGAGTATTGATTTGAACACTCCGTTTAGAGCAGTTCTTCTGTACTTGCCGTGTTGGGTCTGTGGGCTTTGGGGTCCTGAGGCGGTACTTGAGGAAAGCAATCTTCCTGGGAGGGGGTGATTAATAGCACACTTGAGTGATTTGCTCAGTTACAAGTTAAATGTTTGCTTCTTAGTGAAATCTCACCAAAACTCATGTCTTTTCTTTGCAGCACACACTTCTATTCTTCACCCCAGTTCCTCTCCGCTGTTTTACCTCCCGTTGGAAAAGGGAAAGTTGCTGCAATTATTTAAATATTATGACAGGCTATCTGGGAAAGTGTTGACTTGTACCAATTTACTGTGTTCTTCTCAGGAAACATCTAGAAAAGCTGCTATTTTATGGATTGCAGGAAGGCCTTTAAAGAGGTGATAAATGTGGATAGTGACCTTCTGACTAGAACTGATTTTGTACCTTCAACCTCATTTGTTTTCAGCAGAATACCTGCTTCTGAACGTAAGGAGCTTCTGAAAAATTTCCCGTCTACTTGAAGTCTGGACATGAGCTGTGTACTCGATCTGACTGAGAAACACGGAAATGAGGTTCTTGGTGAGAAAGAGCCCTCCCTCTAAACTTAACACATGCTGTCTCCTGTATGGGCTGGAGGCCTGTGAGATTTCAGGTGTTCACGACGAGGTACAAAACAATTTATTTCCAGAAATGTTGTCTTTTCACAGTCCTCAAACGCGTGTGCTTGTAGAGGGCCTGGGAAGCAATGAAGGTTAAACGTGCAACCAGCATGGTTCTAGCTAGGCAGAGGTAACAGAATTCTGGTTGATCCTTACCCTGATCTCACATCTTTGGGGAGAAAAGGTTCTGTAGCTTGAGAATAAAATTGTTCTCAAACAATACTACAGTTTGGGAACAGAAATCACTAAGAGGTTTTTATCATCTAGAGAAAGAGACTTTAGGAGTCACTCTCTTAGGATCCTCTGGAAAGCCTTTGGAGAATTCAGATACAAGCTAAAATATTCAAAATGCAGAAACAAACAAAGGTAGCAAACAGAATGAAAACCTAAGCTGAAAACGCAGGGGAAAAAAGAGAGTGTACGTTTTCTTGCTGTTTGAGGTCGAGCTCATTGTACCTGTTGTTTTGGAGACTTGCCCAAGGAGCGGTTCCTTTCTATCAAAATACGTCTGTAAAAATACAGTTCAAATCAACAGTGAATCAAGAGGGGGGTGTGTGGAAATCATCTGGCATTTAGCTTTGGTTTAGTCACCTCACATATGCCGCCCTCTACCAAAGATTCCGAAGCTGTTTTAGACAGAAAATCGTGTTCTTTCCTCCTTGGTTCTCGCCTGATTTAAGCACCCGGTGTTCTACTCGCTGCCAGCCTGAGCAAATCCTCCCAGAGGAGGTGCTGAGTTGGCCTTGAGGAGGAACATGGTGTTGCCTTCTCGCTTGTATTACGCAAAAAGCTGAATATGCAGGGGCACGTACTACCAGCAGGGTAATGTCACAAACCTTGGAAGAGTGGTTGTTTCATTTGAGATTTATTCATCAAAAGGTCAGCTCCAGACACAACATCTGTTTTCCACTGTGATCCTGATTTCACGAAATGATTTTGCATCCAGCTGAAGTTTTCAGGAAAAAAACCACAAGATTAATCAGGTCTTTCAGGGGACTTGGAGAAAAGCTCTGAAATACCGTTACGATTATAGGTGCATAGAAAAATCATTCCGGATGAGATTCAGCTTGCTGTCTTACGGGGAGAAGCTTGGGAAGAGATATAACGAGGTGAGAAAGCAGCGAGCTGGAAGGATGAGCCGTTATGGGATAGGCTGTATAGTTGGAGAATTAATCCTTCAGTAAAAGAAGGATTCAAAACAAATTCACAGCCTAAAAATGTGTGTGCATCCATCTTGCCCTGCTTCTTGGCTGGGTGCTCAGCATCGCTATTAGCTGGTCTCATCTCAAGTGAAAAATATTATATAGAGCCAAGTGATTAATGCCTGTCTGAGACAATTGAAAGGTTATTTTCATCCTTTACAGTGCTGCTGTACGTGCAGCATAAATGCCCAGGACGCGAGGCGCTCGACTAACAACCCAGGTAGATGTTTTATTGATCCCCTTCTGTTCCCTTTCGCTAACGATGCCTGTTCTCAGTGAGGCACAGCACCCCCGTAATCAAGTGTGCGTTTAATGCTACGAGTGCTGGCTGGAGGAGCCAAGTCTAACGAACTCAGAGACATAGCACTGTGCTTCTGAAACATGGGGAGGAGAGGAAGGACAGGAGGAACAACATATTCTGAGGTAGTAGTGAGGATAAAAGGACTTACGGGATACTGGAGAGCTAAAAATAGGATTTGTTGTGTAAAGTGGCAGATGTAAATTGTATTCCAAAATTACACGGCATCAAGGCAGATTTTGAAAAGGGGAGTTGCATGTCCTAAGCCATGTATATGCGTCTGACAACGCTCACCCAAATGGGCAGTTTTCATGCAGTGAAAATAATGAAGCAAGAAGAGGGAATTATTAATTAGAATGGTGAGAAATACTGGGCTTGTGTCTGTATACACTTTCAAGTTTTTCCTACTGGGACTTCTCGTATAAAAATGTAACTGGTAAATATTGAAAAACATAAATGCTAGAGTAGACGGGAAACACAAAAAATGTAATTAGAATCTGATTAATTATTAAATAACAACTTTAGTAATAGTTTTTCCCTGTAGACATAGTTATAGTTGATATAACACATAATAAGATAATTGAGAAAAGCATTTCTTTATGTACAGGAGTACGCATGTTATCCAAATGGATTCAATTAAGCGCATATCAACAGTAAGGGCCTTGAAAACTAGGAAATAGCTGATATTAGCAGTGTCAGGGCACACTTAATTTATCCCCACTTGTATTTTAGTAATATTAATGGTATGGACATATTATATTTTCTGTAGAAAATTTTGTAAGTGCGCAGTAATTTTACATTAAGTTGGAATGTACCACAGGGAATGAAACTAATTAGATGAGCAAAAGAATAAACCCAAAGGACAGCGATGAACACTTCTCTCAGGAAGTGGGCTCGTGTAAAATATCTCAAGATCAGCAGCTGGATTTGGTCTTTCCCTTAGATTTTTCTTACCATTCCTGTGAAAAAGTTAAGAGGCTGTTAATTAAATTATTAAGGAAATTCACAGTGCTGTGAAGTGAGGAGGAATGTTCTCCAGCATGAGTTAGGTACAAGGTGTTACTGAAAAAGCTTGTGGCTTTCCTTTGGCCTTTTTTTTTTGCCTTTTTGCCTTTTCCTGTTTAGCTCCCACGATTTTGCCATGCCAAATCCTTTGCAGCCAAGAGTTTAGATTTTCCTGCCATAGCAACCAGGTGTGGTTATAACATGTTTTGTCAGTACCCTAAATAGCAGGAGCTGTTTGTGCCAGGGGCATGGAGAGTCGTGGGTAATTTTCGCAGGAAAAAGCAGTGCTTAATCACAAAGCTGTTATGAAAATTACGTGAAACAATATATCCTGCAAGATTCAGTGCCTTTGGTTCTCAGAGAAGGTGACCAAAATGTGCAAAATGAGCTGTCACATAGAAAATCCTGCGTTTCTGCAAAGAACTACGTCTGAGGATTACTCAAGTAAACTGGGATGAGGGGAAAATATTTAATATTAAATCCATCTATCGTGAGTCAGTAGATGAAGGAAGAATGTACTAAACTGTATTATAAAATTACAGTTAATACCATGCAGTAATGAAGCTGTAAGTGAAAGTGCTCCGGTAGCAACTGTAATTATTCCATAAATTAAAGAAAAAAGTGTTTGTGAGAGAATGCTTGTCGGGCACTTTACCCAGTCAGCGTGCTTGAAGTGCATTTTCCTTACCAACTGCACAGTCCGTGGGTGGTAACGGTGTGCAGGCTGGCACAGATTTTCCTTGAGTTACGCGTACGGTGCGTTTTTTTAATGTGTTCTGTAAATACTCAATTTGCTAGTTAGCCAATAATGATAAAAAAGGGTGATTAAAGAAAGGTGCTGGCTTAGTGTAATTAGCACAGCTGTTCATGGCTCCGTTTCAGATGCTGCTGATGTTTATTTCGTGACAAACACGTGAGGGGTGACGGAGCTATTGGGATGAGCATGAGGATTCCCATGGCAGGAACTGCCTCAGCACCACTTCCTTGGCACAAGTCCGTCCCAGGTCCTGCACAGAAGAGGAGAGAGACCCTTCCTCGGGCTGCCCGTCAGCTTGGGCAGCAGCAGGAGGAAGGAGACATCCCTTAAACAAACCAGCCGAGCCACCGCAGCCTCCAGAGATGCTGCTTCCTAGGAACACCGAACGCTTGTGCACGGGTTTGAGCGTAGGAGGTGACAGGTGAGGAGGGTGAGAGATTCCACACAGCGGGGAAAACACTGAGCGGCAGCAGTAGGAAGCAGGTTGATCTCACTCAGTCAGTTCTTGTCTGAAGACGTGGGGTTTTTTTCTTTTTCCTTATTTATTTCTTGACTGAGGTGGAGGGGACTACTTTGCCATGAGAACCCCTAGCTTGAGTTTTTAAGCTTAACAAATCTGACTTTCCTGTGGATAAAGGGCATCATTCAGCCAGCCCTGTTTCCAGCAATTAGTACCTGAGCTACATAAATACCTAATTTCATCGGTGCTTCCGTGTCTACACATGGATGAAGCCTAAGCTACGCTGGCTGTAGACTGTAAATGAACTGCTAATATTAACTGAATGTGATGATCAGTGAGCAGGAATCAATAGTAAGGAAATTGTAAAATTCTGAATATTTTTTGCTCTGATAAATAAATTGATTACTTGGTGCTCTTGTGGGAGGAAGCACAGCAGAGCAGTTCTGCTGGCACTGGAGTGGAAATCTGGGTATCTACTTTTCACCTCAGTCTGCTATAAAATAGTGACAATACCAGGATCATGTATTTGCTTGAACCTTTCTCTATAAGCACAGTAGTTTTATATCCTTACAGTGTAATTTCAGTTCATGTCCATCATCTACACACACAGACATATATATCCTGGAGATACAGGCTACCTATAATAAATAAATAGACATATTTATAACCTAGAGTTTCAGGATTAGAATAACTCTGCTTTTCAATCTGTATTTTTATGTCTCACTTGTCCAGGTACCTGGAATTTTTCCTTGTTCCAGTCACTGCAGCAGGTCATCACCTCTTCGAGAAAAGTGCCAATTATTTCTGTTTTGGGAAAGCTCCCAAACGAGCACCTTCTCTGGCCCCAAGGCTGCTGTTCTCACTGATCCAACAGCTCAGGGTGCTCCCGGTGTCGGGTGTAACGACGGAGCCTCTTGTGTTTGTCGTAGCTTTCCCCTGTGTTAAACTATCAAGAGAGTGGAAAATAGAATGCTAGATCCTGCAAGCTTATGGGCAGTCCGGCTTTCCAGACCTGCCATCTAAGCCAGGCTGCTCTTTTTCACATGGAGAGAATTACCCCCACATAAAATAATTCACACCAAAAATTCCTGTTGGTCATACCTGCTTGTTCCAGTACAGACTGGTGGGTTTGTATGAATGCTCAGGCCAACAAATGAGGCTCCTCCCGCTGTGCCTTCTGAAACCTGGTGACCACCTTCTCCTTTTGGTGACTAGAAGAGAAAATAAAGGTCCCAGAAAAGTGAGTGTGCAGTCTTACCAATATCACAGAGCATGTGCATGACCGTAACTTCTGACTGATGTGGCAGCAGTGTTCAGAGTTGCTACCAAAAAAATAAAAGGCAAGGAAGGAGAGCTGTAGGAAGCCAAAAAAGCCTTGTTTGTGATGTTCCAGGATTGATTATATTTGAGCTAGAGCTGAAGGAACTTGCATTTTGTTGGGATTTACTCCCCCATCTATTATACCCTTTTCACTGCTTTTTTTGTGTGCTTAATTTTAAATTCACGTTTGGATTATAAAGGAGTTTTCTGAAAGGCTGTGAAGAAAACATACATGTAGATGAAATGAGGAAACTTGGTAAAATATTTTGAAAGTAGAATTATTTCTTAGTCAGAATTTTTAAAGAAATACAAGGGAAGAAAAAATGACAAAATAATCTGAAAGTGCAAAGGCATTGTTATAAGGATTACTTTGATTTCTAAAAGAAAATGCTTCAGACAGCATAATTCCTCATGAAAATGAGGAAAACCAGGTTCTTGTATCCAAATTAATTCTGTATTAGAGCAGATGAATATACATTCAAATATATACCATTTTTAAGACAAAAGACTTTGTTGATTCATTTGTTGAAATAGCTTCTCTGGTTTTTTTCAGGACCTGATCCAAGCCTCGTTAGAGTCAAAGGTAAAACTCCAGTAGTTGATAAAGTACACGGATTTACTAATTTCTGTTAAAATAAGTATTGGGCAAAAGCTTTCAAGCAAAAGGACATGAACAGATTTCAGCTGAAAGGTAAGTTTGGAACTTGGTGGTTCAGAAATGTCTGTGCACCGATGGATTATTGTTGGCAATGTTTGCACAACTTACAGGTGTGAACCCCTCTGTAAATGCATATTCCCCGAACGGTGAATTTTCCAAGTCTGTCAGAAAATTACCTCTCTTAGCACAGTGTTTGAATCTCTCCTCAGCCTTCACTATTGCCGAAATCTCAGTGGGATCTAAATTTACACTGCAATGGGGCCATTAATAGAAATGTTGGTGAGGAGGTAATTTTCTGACACGTAGCCTAGAAAGCAGTGAAGTGTCTTTTTCTTCCTGTTTCACGAACCTCGTATCAAAAAATACGGATTTTCAAAGTTCTTTGGAACGATCTCCTTTTCTATCAGCGTGTGACACACGTGTCAGTCAGCATTTTTAGCCGACGGTTTGAAAACCAGCCTGCCGAAGCAGCTACTTTTGCCATGAATTTAAATCGACAGCTTCCCTGCAGGACTTTCAATTAGGAACTTTTTTATGAACTGAAGAAGAACAAAAGTGTCAGCCCACATGTGATGAGCAAATGCTGTTTTACAGGAGACTTAGACATACTGCGTTTTGGCCAGGCTCCCCAGTGATCAGGAACCTGCAATGCCGGATGAAAAGCGTGTAAAAAAAGCTCATTACAGTGACAGAAATTTGTTAAAGGTGTTTTCTTTGTACAGCTGTTAACTGTAGATGGGCAGCAACTGAGAAATGATGCAGTTACAGAAATGAGGTTCAAAAGTTTTCTGGAATTTCTCTGTGCCATAATTATTCTCATATCTTTGTGTGATTTCTGTGAGGAGTATTTTGCCAAAAAAAAAGAATTACATTAAAGAATTGGATGGGGGAAGTTGGAGCTGAAGCTGATGGTAACTTGCAGCCATCAGATATTTGGATGCTTTTGGAGAAACTCAGTTTCTCTAAGTGCAGGGTTTTGTGAATTCTGAACTTGAGGTCCTTCCTGCATAGCTAGAAAATGTCTGAGCTGGTTCATTGCCAAATCGTCTCCCATCACTAAATCTCCAGCAAACATAATGTATATGTTATAACATAATATATGTTATATGTTATAATATAATATAATCCTACAATTACAAAGAGCTAGACTGCAAGATAATGTGCTCATTTTGAAAATGCTGGAGACATTTTCTTAATTTATATTATTCCTTAAACCAACTATTTCCAGTTAATGTTTACATTTCAGGAAAGGAAAATTTTAAATTAAGCTTTATTTTGAAGTTCTTCCTCAGCTTTTAGTTAGTATCTTATTATTTTGAAGATGATGGTACCTGCTGAGAGCCAGTAGTTAGGAGCCACGATCTTTTGTGGCAAGACTGAGAATGAGAGGCTGGAAGAACATGGGAAATGTCATTCACTTATCAAAATAATTGGTGTATGGGTATAGTTTGGAGAAGATTCTAAGGTCAAAAAAAAAGAGCCGTCATTTTCCCCAAAAGCAATTAGACTCACAGAGTGAAATCTTACATTTTTGGAACTGATACCAAAATAGTTAGAAACAGCAGGGTCAGCCAAAGACTTGGCAAAAAGAGACGAACACAGGTACGTAGACTTAGTTTAAAACTAACTGTAAATCTGTCAAAGAATTTACGTATCAAGGAGGACTTTCAAAAGTAATGGCACCTAATTTTGCATCTCTGCCCGTCTTTCAGGTTAGAAACCCACTGATGTCATGTCCTCAAAAACATCTTCAAGGAGGCCTTTCAAAAGTAATAAGGCACCTAATTTTGCATCTCTGCCCGTCTTTCAGGTTAGAAACCCACTGATGTCATGTCCTCAAAAACATCTTTGTGGACTTTTGAGTGCAGGTGAGTGGGAAACCAACCGAACAAAAGCATCTATGATTGTTTTCCTTTGCTGCCACGTGTTGTGGCTTTGTGCTGGATGGCTTTATCAAAGAGATTTGAGCTGAACCGTGTATTCAGCTCAGTGATGATTTTGTGTGTAAAACTTGAAGAAGTCTCCAGTAGCAGAGCTGAGGTTTTCTGAGTTCCGAAGTCTCGCTTGCTGATACAGAGAACTCCTTTACCTTTCCTTAAAAAGGAGGAGAAGGGCAAATTGCGGACTTAGTTTTGGATCCTGTTAATAAAGCCATCAGGTACAACCAGAGTGATGTCTGTAAATATGGGAACCACCTTCTGTAGCCTTCCAGTATAGCAGGCCCCGAGCTCTGCCGTTTCTCCAGAACTGGGCTTGATGTTTTGACACTGGGAAGTAGTTAACTTCTAGGAAAGAAAGGGCAAAAAAACAGAGAGAAGGGCAGGGAGTTCAAGAGAGTTGGAAGGAGGAGCTAGTAAGTTGCTTGCATGGTGGTTCACAGGTACCTGAAGGAGAAGGTAGTTTCTAAAAGTGTGAGGAAGGCGCTGGCACTCGAAGAGCTGCCTCAAGCAGTGGGTAACTCAGCACCGCGGAAGCGCATTTTGGAGTTTTACAAAGTGCTGCTGCCCGCTCTGCCTATCTCTGCAGTGTCAGTGCTGGATTACTTTCTCAATAAAAATCAAGAGCCATGCGTGCCTGTAGGTGTCTCCTTTCCCCCGAGTGTGACAGAATGAAAGCTTGGAGCTGGGCTCTAGGATTTCACTAATCGTGCTGTAATTGCTTTCTCTCTGTTGCTGTTCCGACATCTAAAAAGAAAAACGAGGCGTCTGAAAGAACCGACCAACGAAGTCCGATGTTCGCTTTGTTAAACCACAGAGCAGCAATTACTGCGCGTCTCTCAGAAACGGAAAGGCGAGAGCGCACAGGCAGGCTGCTCTCAGGTTGCCGGTTGCATTCAGTGACCTTGTGGTGACGTTCCACACCTCGTCTCCAGCCCTTCATCACCCCTTCTCCGACATTACCGGCCGCTCCAACCTGTCAGTGTCTCCCCACAAGCCAGTTTTGCCCAAGTCAGCTGCCTTAGTTAACCCCTGTTATTTGAAGTGTTTGAGCTGGTGGGTTCATTTGGACAGAACTGGGTTAGAAGCAATTACATGTGCAATTAGTTGATGGTTTGGAGAAGTCTGTAACCTCCAGTAGTGATGAAATGGGTGATGAGATCAGCAGAAAGTAGAGTGATCACCCCTTAGTCTGTCACAGTTGCTGCCCCAATAGCCTTCCTTAGCACCAAGGGCCCTACGTGGGCTAGTTGCAGTTGTTAATACTGAGAAAGTCATATAATTAGCGTACCTGAAAGACTGCTTGCTACTTTCTAAAAGTGGCCGAATCAGACTTGCAGGTACGCTCATGATTTTCTGTTGCATCAGGAAAATAGGCTCTGTCACCGCGGGGTGCTGTGAAGCTCTGGAGCAGTCAGTGGCTGAAAGCTCAGCAGGCTGCCTTCGTTCTCATTAGGGA